>NW_027250393.1:0-22574 GCF_030848795.1 Temnothorax nylanderi | reverse complement strand
GTAAGAACTCGGTCATGTATAGAACGAGCTATTGGGATGTTAAAGGAACAATGGAGGTGTCTAAGAAAAGAGAGAGCATTGCATTATTCGCCAGAATTTCCAGGTAAGATTCATATACCAACCCTGGTAAAAATTACCGTTAGAAACGGATAGAACGTGCATTCTATCCGTTTCTGACTGTTTTACTATGCGTTTCTTTCCCTGCAATTACGGATAGAAGCAGATGAAAAGTGTTGCAGATTCTATAAGACTGTGTACGCAAATACGGTGAGAAAGGCTAACTGCATCTAACTGATTCCTAACGGAACGGAACTTCTATCTGAACCTATGCGCAGACGAATTATGAATCCTATCCGTTTTTATACGTAGCCAATTTTGAATGTCTATCCGCATCTGATTGCAAAACCAGGCAGGATATCTATCTGCATTTGCATGCAATTATGATTTGCCCGCTCTATCCGTTTCTAACTGCAAATGCATTTTATTCATTTCTTATTACTGCAAATACATGTACATTGTGGGAGGTTTGTAGTTATCAGGTAGATTCTACCTTTAAACGCCAGGAGAAGGGATTCCTTTAGTTACGACACTGTAATTTTTCTGGTTGTCGCCTGACAGAACGCCTGCTTATATATTATGGCTGGTTGTATTTTAAATGTGAGAAACGCTTTCCATCATGCGCCGCCTAGCGGCGTCGTCGCGAAGATGCAGATGGATGCGGTATCCGCAATTACGGATAGATACCGTCAGCATTTGATGCGTACAGAATGCGGACAGAAACATACAGAATTCGTATCTGTAGTTGCAGACAAATTCCTATAGGTCGACATTGCGTACAGATGCAGATGAATGCGGTATCCGCAATTACGGATAGATACCATCAGCATCTGATGCGTGCAGACTGCGGATAGAAACATACAGGATTCGTATCCGTAGTTGCAGACAAATTCCTATAGGTCGACATTGCGTACAGATGCAGATGGATGCGGTATCCGCAATTACGGATAGATACCGTCAGCATCTGATGCGTACAGAATGCGGACAGAAACAGACAGGATTCGTATTCGTAGTTGCAGACAAATTCCTGTAGGTCGACATTGCGTACAGATGCAGATGGATGCGGTATCCGCAATTACGGATAGATACCGTCAGCATCTGATGCGTACAGAATGCGGACAGAAACAGACAGGATTCGTATTCGTAGTTGCAGACAAATTCCTGTAGGTCGACATTGCGTACAGATGCAGATGGATGCGGTATCCGCAATTACGGATAGATACCGTCAGCATCTGATGCGTACAGAATGCGGACAAAAACAGACAGGATTCGCATCCGTAGTTGCAGACAAATTCCTGTAGGTCGACATTGCGTACAGATGCAGATGGATGCGGTATCCGCAATTACGGATAGATACCGTCAGCATCTGATGCGTACCGACTGCGGATAGAAACAGACAGGATTCGTATCCGTAGTTGCAGATAAATTCCTGTAGGTCGACATTGCGTACAGATGCAGATGGATGCGGTATCCGCAATTACGGATAGATACCGTCAGCATCTGATGCGTACAGAATGCGGACAAAAACAGACAGGATTCGCATCCGTAGTTGCAGACAAATTCCTATAAGTCGACATTGCGTACAGATGCAGATGGATGCGGTATCCGCAATTACGGATAGATACCGTCAGCATCTGATGCGTACAGAATGCGGACAGAAACAGACAGGATTCGTATTCGTAGCTGCAGACAAATTCTTGTAGGTCGACATTGCGTACAGATGCAGATGGATGCGGTATCCGCAATTACGGATAGATACCGTCAGCATCTGATGCGTACAGAATGCGGACAGAAACAGACAAGTTTTTCTATTGCAAAAGCTTATAGATGCTGTATGCCGATAGATTTCCATTAGATACAGTTATACGTCGTTACATTTTCTGTCTGTATTTGCAGATACAATAGTGCTGCTTACA
Source organism: Temnothorax nylanderi (assembly GCF_030848795.1). Lineage (NCBI taxonomy): Eukaryota > Metazoa > Arthropoda > Insecta > Hymenoptera > Formicidae > Temnothorax > Temnothorax nylanderi. The sequence continues at coordinate 20,601 of NW_027250393.1, read as the reverse complement.
GAAACGGATAGAGCTAGACAAGCTTGCAGTTACAGCGGATAGGATTCCGTTACATACCATCAGAAATTCTATCTGTTTCTAACTGTTTCTAACGGTAATTTTTACCAGGGAATTGCATCTTGTAAATACTAATGTAATATACCAATAGTAATATTAATTTTATGATGTTATAAACAATTTCAGCTCTCATTGTTAATGCTTGCTGCGTCGTTCAAAACATAGCAAAATTTTACAACATACCGCAGCCTGAGATATATTACGACGAATTGGACATACAAGAAAGAAATATCGGAATAAACGATATAAGAAATAATGTAAATAGTAACGAAATACGAGAACGTGTCATTCAACAGTATTATATATGTATATTCATGGCATTTTTTGCCAAATCTCTAGACTTATCAAAAGATCAACCAACTAGCAGGTGAAACAGGAGCTTGAATAGAATACATAATGTATGTATGTAAACTTTTCTTGTATTCGATATGATTTAGTAAATACAGCGCGGACTCTGTTTCCCGAAAAGATAGTCCCAGCACCCACCACCAGCGTAGCCGGTGCGGACTCTATCTTTAAAAGGAAACAGTCCCAGCACCCACCGGTGCTTTACTGAACCATTGCAAATACAAGAAAAATGTATATTCATACATTATGTTTTCTGCTCAAGCTCCTGTTTCACCTGCTAGTTGGTTGGTCTTTTGATAAGTCTAGAGATTTGGTAAAAAATGCTATGAATATACATATATAATACTGTTGAATGACACGTTCCCTTTTAAAGCTCGCAGAAAAATCATTTAAGAGATATTACTCTTGCACAAGAATGCGTTTATCTGCATATATGTCTAACTTACAATTTCTTACATTCTTGTACTTTGAGAGGGAATATGTTTGAAAGTAATGTTAGAAGTATACGCAGATATATAGACTCAAAACATAATTTGGCTTCTGATTCATACCAACGTCGTATTAGTCAAGACCTTCTGTCTTGTATGTGCCAATCATCGTTGGCCTAGTTTACACCGACCGTTTGATACGCGTACCAAGTACTATATCTGTATCAAAACCGTATTAAATCTATACATGACCGAGCTCTTACATGAGCATTAGTGTAACGAGCCGAAGGTGATCCTTCTGGTTGTCTTAGTTTTGGTGTCAATAATTACGGTAACAAAGGATATCCGGAATCACACTTGGGTTATACCGGTGTAAATAGAGATTTGATACGAATATAGTACTTGGTAAGCGTACCAAACGGTCGGTGTAAAGTAGGTTATTGTCCGGAGCAATCCATACTGTCATAGAAGCACTTAATCAAATCACGCAATATTGGATAAAATTCCTCAACAGAACATTTAGATATTGAACTCGTTATAAGCAACAGTATTTTATATAATACTTATTATAAGTAAATATTTCATTACGGTAACAAAGGATATCCGGAATCACACTTGGGTTATACCGGTGTAAATACAGATTTGATACGAATATAGTACTTGGTAAGCGTACCAAACGGTCGGTGTAAAGTAGGTTATTGTCCGGAGCCATCCATACTGTCATAGAAGCACTTAATCAAATCACGCAATATTGGATAAAATTCCTCAACAGAACATTTAGATATTGAACTCGTTATAAGCAACAGTATTTTATATACTTATTATAAGTAAATATTTCATTACGGTAACAAAGGATATCCGGAATCACACTTGAGTTATACCGGTGTAAATACAGATTTGATACGAATATAGTACTTGGTAAGTGTACCAAACGGTCGGTGTAAAGTAGGTTATTGTCCGGAGCAATCCATACTGTCATAGAAGCACTTAATCAAATCACGCAATATTGGATAAAATTCCTCAACAGAACATTTAGATATTGAACTCGTTATAAGCAACAGTACAATATTTTATATAATACTTATTATAAGTAAATATTTCATATAGATTAATATAATTTTTGTTATTACAGGTTTTGAATTCATTATAGATTTCCGGGCGTAATAGGTGCCATCAACGGTACTCACGTAGCAATTTGGCCTCCAAACAAGGAACGGGAGCATTTATATATCAATCGCAAACTATATCATTCGTTAAATGTTTTGATAGTAAGTATTATATAAGATAAATAATAAGTATTATATAAAAATTATTATTACAAAACAATTATTTCTGAATCTTTTTAAGGTCAGTGATTTCAATGGAAAGATACTATTTGTAAATAGTGGTCATGGGGGGAGGAAGAACCCACAATGCACGTGTCTGGAATGCTTCAATTCTTTCGCGTCACTTAAAACAGCAATTTCAGAATGGACGAACAAATGCTTGGTTATTAGGTATATTACATTAATATTATTATTAATATTAGTAATATTATATGATATACATACTACGTTTACGCGAGCGTTACTTCTGTAGTAACTTACGATAATTCACTCGTTTACGCGCGGAGTAAATTATCGTAAGTTACTACAAATCCCGTTTATGCGAAGGAATTATCGTAAATTACTACAGAAGTAACGCTCGCGTAAACATAGTAACAGATAGAAGTGTTATATCGTTGATATATGCATAGCATGATCTTAATATTATAAGTAATTCCGGATATCCTTGTTACCGTACTTATTGACACCAAAACTAAGACAACCAGAAGGATCGCCTTCGGTTCGTTACAATAATGCTCATGTAAGAGCTCGGTCATGTATAGAACGAGCTATTGGGATGTTAAAGGGACGATGGAGGTGTCTAAGAAAGAAGAGAGCATTGCATTATTCACCAGAATTTTCAGGTAAGATTCATATACCAATTGCATCTTGTAAATACTAATGTAATATACCAATAGTAATATTAATTTTATAATGTTATAAACAATTTCAGCTCTCATTGTTAATGCTTGCTGCGTTGTTCAAAACATAGCAAAATTTTACAACATACCGCAGCCTGAGATATATTGCGACGAATTGGACATACAGGAAAGAAATATGGGATTGAACGATATAAGAAATCAAGAGACACGGTAGTGTCTCGTGCCAAGTACACGCGGAGCGAGACCGACCGTGACTCTTTTACGCGACGCGACGGGTTGCGAGTACCCGAGATGTTGAGATCTCGATAACGAGTGAACGGATCAAATTCTAAGTAGGCTTGATCGATAGTTTGGGGTCGAAAAGGGGGGGTATCTCTTATAATATTTTCCGCTACGAGCCCTACGAGCGGAGATATTGCGACGAAAAGTCCAAATGTGTGAAAATTTATTTAAGATACTCCTCCTCCTCCTAACGCCGACGTCTTATGACATATATATAATCAGAAATGTCACTTTCACTTTTTCGACGCTGGTAGCGCAGGTATCGCCAGTTTCGATATCGCGCGCGTATTTCGATCGATCTAGTAGGTAAATTAAATTAGGTCGATAGACTTATCGGTCAGGAGGAAGATTTCTATTTAGGTAAATTAGGTATATATATAATACATATTGAGTCAATTGCTTCATGTTTATCTGGAGAGATTTCGTATCCTTACATTGTATTACCACCGCTGCCGGAAAAGAAGGTTCTCTCCGCTGGGCAGAAAGTGCCGCTAGGGAATTTTTAAGTCGATTCTTATGAATCAAGCTTGAATTCGATGTCTAGGTATCCTAGGTTGCCGATGACGAGGTCCAGATAGTGCGCTTCATAGTTTTCGGTGTCCAGGTGTAATAATACGTTGAATTCGATGTCTACGTGTCCCAGGTTGCCGATGACGAGGTCCACATAGTGCGCTCCGTAGTATTCGGTGTTTACGTGTATTAATACTTTGAATTTGATGTCCACGTGTCCCAGGTTGCCGATTGCGGGATACAGATAGTGCGTTTCATAGTTTTCGGTGTCCAGGTGTAATCGTACGTTGAATTCGATGTCTAGGTGTTCCAGGTTGCCGATGACGAGGTCCACATAGTGCGCTCCGTAGTTTTCGGTGTCTACGTGTATTAATACCTTGAATTCGATGTCCACGTGTCCCAGGTTGCCGATGACGGGATCCAGATAGTGCGTTTCATAGTTTTCGGTGTCCAGGTATAATTGTACGTTGAATTCGATGTCTAGGTGTCCCAGGTTGCCGATGACGAGGTCCACATAGTGCGCTTCGTAGTTTTTGGTGTCCAGGTGTAATAATACGTTGAATGCGATGTCTAGGTGTCCCAGGTTGCCGATGACGATGTCTAGATAGTGAGCTCCGTAGTTTTCGGTGTCTACGTGTATTAATACCTTGAATTCGATGTCCACGTGTCCCAGGTTGCCGATGACGGGATCCAGATAGTGCGTTTCATAGTTTTCGGTGTCCAGGTATAATTGTACGTTGAATTCGATGTCTAGGTGTCCCAGGTTGCCGATGACGAGGTCCACATAGTGCGCTTCGTAGTTTTTGGTGTCCAGGTGTAATAATACGTTGAATGCGATGTCTAGGTGTCCCAGGTTGCCGATGACGATGTCTAGATAGTGAGCTCCGTAGTTTTCGGTGTCTACGTGTATTAATACCTTAAATTCGATGTCTAGGTGTCCCAGGTTGCCGATGACGAGGTCCACATAGTGCGCTCCGTAGTTTTCGGTGTCTACGTGTATTAATACCTTGAAATTGATGTCTAGGTGTCCCAGGTTGCTGATGACGAGGTCCAGATAGTGCGCTCCGTAGTTTTCGGTGTCTACGTGTATTAATACCTTGAAATTGATGTCTACGTGTCCCAGGTTGCCGATGACGAGGTTCACATAGTGCGCTTTGTAGTTTTTGGTGTCTAGGTGTATTAATAACTTTAAATCTGAATGTAGGACACGTAGATATCGAATTCGAGGTATTAATACACGTAGACACCGAAAACTACGGAGCGCACTATGTGGACCTCGTCATCGGCAACGTGGGACACCTAGACATCGAATTCAACGTATTATTACACCTGGACACCGAAACTATGGAGCGCACTATCTGGAACCCGTCATCGGCAACCTGGAACACGTGGACATCGAATTCAAGGTATTAATACACCTGGACACCGAAAACTATGGAGCGCACTATGTGGACCTCGTTATCGGCAACCTGGGACACCTAGACATCAAATTCAAGCTTGATTCATAAGAATCGACTTAAAAATTCCCTAGCGGCAGAATTAAAATTATGTCATGACATAATAAAAATCCGCTGAATTAAAATTATGTCTAGACATAATAAAAATTGGACGAATAATAGTAACCTTTCGAAAGTAGAGGTTTTAAGCTTGAAATTTAAATTTTATTCATTTTTAACAAAGTTACCGCTGTTCGAATTTTGCCTATTTTTAAAGATAAATTTAGTGTTCCTTCAATTTTTGTGAGAAATGTATAATTTACTTTTACTTAAATATTATTAATTTTTATGTATTTGTTGTTATTGCTAATTTTGTGAATAATTAAAAAATAAAAAATAAAAATGTTTTGCAGATCCTTGCTTAACACTACAAAATAGGTGATATCAGTACAAAATTACCTTTTCAAAAAAGGTAAAAAAAGTGCCAAGTACACGCAATGTATTTTGTAAATTCAATCGAAAAATTATCTCACAAAATTGTCTCACAAAAAATTGTCTCACAAAATTATTAAATTACAAAATTGTTATTTTATTCAATCCAAGTGATATCTACCTCGAAAAAACCTAAATAACAAGTGGTATCTATTTAAAAAAAAAATACGTGAAATCTTTTAATACTGCGCCAATTACAAAGAGAGAATATATATATATATATATATATATATATATATATATATATATACCTTAACAAAATTATTATTATATCACGAAATTGCGTTACCAAACTCAATCCAAGTGATATATACCTTAACAAAATTATATCACAAAATTGTTTTACCTAACTCAACCTAAGTGATTGTTATTTCAAAAAAATATATGAAATCTTTAAATTACGCCAACTACAAAGAGAATATATATATTGCTTTGAAAAATAATTGTAGTGCAACTACTCTTAAAAAATAAAACAAAATTGTGTTACCTAACTCAACCCAAGTGGTATGTATCTTTGTATTCCTGAGGATCTTTCTATCAACCCAAGTGGTAGTAGTTTTAATTCTCCTCGATAAAATTATAATATTACAAAGAATCATTTAATCATTTTAATCACAAAGAATTAAAGAGGTAACATTATAAAATAAAAATATTTAATTAAAATAAAATAAATAAATTTTTCTTGTAAAAAACTTGGCGCTGCTTTTTTAAAGTCTATCCAGACAAATTTGCATCGCGCATAAACATAAGCGTAAGAAATTGATTGGTTCATATATGTGCAAAAGGAAATAGACCAATCCATCTCTTTATGCATATGCTTATGCACCTATGCAAGTTTGTCTAGATTAATCTTAAAAAAGCAGCGCCAAGTTTTTTACAAGAAAAATTTATTTATTTTATTTAATTAAATATTTTTATTTTATAATGTTACCTCTTTAATTCTTTGTGATTAAAATGATTAAATGATTCTTTGTAATATTATAATTTTATCAAGGAGAATTAAAACTACTACCACTTGGGTTGATAGAAAGATCCTCAGGAATACAAAGATACATACCACTTGGGTTGAGTTAGGTAACACAATTTTGTTTTATTTTTTAAGAGTAGTTGCACTACAATTATTTTTCAAAGCAATATATATATTCTCTTTGTAGTTGGCGTAATTTAAAGATTTCATATATTTTTTTGAATAACATATCACTTAGGTTGAGTTAGGTAAAACAATTTTGTGATATAATTTTGTTAAGGTATATATCACTTGGATTGAGTTTGGTAACGCAATTTCGTGATATAATAATAATTTTGTTAAGGTATATATATATATATATATATATATATATATATATCTCTCTTTGTAATTGGCGCAGTATTAAAAGATTTCACGTATTTTTTTTAAATAGATACCACTTGTTATTTAGGTTTTTTCGAGGTAGATATCACTTGGATTGAATAAAATAACAATTTTGTAATTTAATAATTTTGTGAGACAATTTTGTGAGACAATTTTGTGAGATAATTTTTCGATTGAATTTACAAAATACATTGCGTGTACTTGGCACTTTTTTTACCTTTTTGAAAAAGGTAATTTTGTACTGATAATGTAAACGCAACGAAATACGAGAACGTGTAATTCAACAGTATTATATATGTATATTCATGGCATTTTTTGCCAAATCTCTAGACTTATCAAAAAATCAACCAACTAGCAGGTGAAACAGGAGCTTGAATAGAATACATAATGTATGTATGTAAACTTTTCTTGTATTCGATATGATTTAGTAAATACAGCGCGGACTCTGTTTCCCGAAAAGATAGTCCCAGCACCCACCAGCGTAGCCGGTGCGGACTCTATCTTTAAAAGGAAACAGTCCCAGCACCCACCGGTGCTTTACTGAACCATTGCAAATACAAGAAAAATGTATATTCATACATTATGTTTTCTGCTCAAGCTCCTGTTTCACCTGCTAGTTGGTTGATCTTTTGATAAGTCTAGAGATTTGGCAAAAAATGCTATAAATATACATATATAATACTGTTGAATGACACGTTCCCTTTTAAAGCTCGCAGAAAAATCATTTAAGAGATATTAATCTTGCACAAGAATGCGTTTATTTGCATATATGTCTAACTTACAATTTCTTACATTCTTGTACTTTGAGAGGGAATATGTTTGAAAGTAATGTTAGAAGTATAAGCAGATATAGACTCAAAACATAATTTGGCTTCTGATTCATACCAACGTCGTATTAGTCAAGACTTTTTGTCTTGTATGTGCCAATCATCATTGGCCTAGTTTATACCGACCGTTTGGTACGCGTACCAAGTACTATATCTGTATCAAATCCGTATTAAATCTTGGGTTATACCGGTGTAAATAGAGATTTGATACGAATTTGATACGAATATAGTACTTGGTAAGCGTACCAAACGGTCGGTGTAAACTAGGCCATTGTCCGGAGCAATCCATACTGTCATAGAAGCACTTAATCAAAACACGCAATATTGGATAAAATTCCCCAACAGAACATTTAGATATTGAACTCATTAAGCAACAGAACAATATTTTATATAATACTTATTATAAGTAAATATTTCATATAGATTAATAATTTTTATTGTTATTACAGGTTTTGAATTCATTGTAGATTTCCGGGCGTAATAGGTGCCATCAACGGTACTCACGTAGCAATTTGGCCTCCAAACAAGGAACGGGAGCATTTATATATCAATCGCAAACTATATCATTCGTTAAATGTTTTGATAGTAAGTATTATATAAGATAAATAATAAGTATTATATAAAAAATTATTATTACAAAAGAATTATTTTTGAATCTTTTCAAGATACTATTTGTAAATAGTGGTCATGGGGAGGAAGAACCCACGATGCACGTGTCTGGGACGCTCTAATTCTTTCGTGTCACTTAGAACAGCAATTTCAGAATGGACGAACAAATTCTTGGTTATTAGGTATATTACATTAATATTATTATTAAAATTAGAAATATTATATGATATACATACTACGTTTACGCGAGCGTTACTTCTGTAGTAACTTACGATAATTCACTCGTTTACGCGGAGTAAATTATCATAAGTTACTACAAAATCCCGTTTATGCGAAGGAATTATCGTAAGTTACGACAGAAGTAACGCTCGCGTAAACGTAGTAACAGATAGAAGTGTTATATCGTTGATATATGCATAGCATGATCTTAATATTATACGTGATTCCGGATATCCTTTGTTACCGTACTTATTGACACCAAAACTAAGACAACCTTCGGCTCGTTACACTAATGCTCATGTAACAGCTCGGTCATGTATAGAACGAGCTATTGGGATGTTAAAGGGACGATGGAGATGTCTAAGATAGGAGAGAGCATTGCATTATTCACCAGAATTTTCAGGTAAGATTCATATACCAATTGCATCTTGTAAATACTAATGTAATATACCAATAGGGACCAGGAGCCTTAAAAAAAGTAATCAATGCCACTTCGATACTACCGATGCTACTCAATTTGCAACTAGCCTGTCTGTAGACTTCCAGCTCACAAGAACGTGCCTCCGTCTTCTTCGTCCTCTTCTAATTATATGTTTGTGTAAGTGGAGTATGGATTCCTTTTGGATGTTGTAATCGGAAAGAGTTCTGCCGTCTTCCAGCTGCTTGCCAACAAAGATTAAACGCTGCTGAACCTGGGGAATTCCTTATCTATCCTGAATTATAGCTTTCACGTTTTCTGTGGTGTCAAAAGTTGCTTTCACGAAAAATTGAATTCTTCCTCGAAGACGCAGAACCATATAAAGCGTGAATTTCTTTTGAATGTTGTAATCGGAAAGAGTTCCATATTCCAGTTGCTTGCCAGCGAAAGTCAGACACTGTTGATCCGGAGAATTTCCTCTTTGTCCTAGATTAGGACAAATCATTTTCACTGCCAAAAAAAAATATAATTGTTAAGTACAAAATAAAAATAGTATTATATTAAGTAATAAATAAAAACAACAACAAGAACATAAAATTATACACTGTAGACTTTTTTCTGATCTTTTAAATATATGCATATCATTATAATAAAAATATAGAAGTTTTCATTACTTTGTTGGCGAAGATATAAATATATCCATTGCACGTCTCATTTGTCGTAACTCAGTCAGTGCAGATTGTTGCACTTCCAAACATTGCCTTTGAATACATAGTTCCTCTTTTTTTAATTGTATTTTTTCTTTTTGAAGATTAACCATTTCAACTGACATTGATTTAACTTCTGATTCTGAAATGTAAAATAAAAAAAAATTGAGTTGTATTAATATTTGTATATGCTATTTTATTTATTTAAGTATAACTACTTTCTGTTACAAACCTTTATTTAAAGCTGCATTGCTTGTACGTAGCTTTTTATGAAGTGGCAAATAATCTTTATAACATTGTGATTCTTGTGTCAGTATATCTCACAAAAATTGTCTCACAAAATTGTCTCACAAAAATTGTCTCACAAAATTATTAAATTACAAAATTGTTACTTTATTCAATCCAAGTGATATCTACCTCGAAACTCCCTACGTATTGAAGCAGATCTCCAAATAAAAGAACATGCTTTCCACCAAAGAAATCGTCATCCATGGTATCAAATATTTGACATAGTCGTAAATGTATATACATGAAAGTTAAATTAGATATCATTGACACTTCATCTATTATAATAAGACTAACATCTTTAAGATCTGCCCGTAAAACTTTCAAAACGTGATCAGATAATAGTGTATACTTAGGAGACTGATCACCATGTTCAACAGGTAACTGGTATTGCCTGTGATTTGTTAAAGCAGCGATATTAAACGCCGCTATACCAGTAGGTGCTGTTACAGCAGTATCCTTGTTGAGATTTTGTTTTATCCAGCATTTAATTGTTTTAATTAAGAAACTTTTACCAGTACCTCCTTCTCCGCTAACGTATAATAGTAATTGTTTAAATTGTTCATCATCCGGCGATATCGTTACAGCGTTGATCACTCTGTCAAATATTCTTCTTTGATCTGCGTTCATATTTGAAATCATTTCAGATACATCGATTTCCTGATCTAATTTGTCACCAAGATCCTTAAAATCTTGCATCGCTTCACCAGCCTCAATATTTTGAACACCTATTGGATTATCGGGATCATCTTGAGACTCATGCTGTTTTTCCAAATCATTTAAATATTGGTCAACTAATTGCTTCGCAGTTTCAAATGCTTTTTGCACTTCCTCTAATTTTTCATGATATTGCAATGCTTCCGTAAGATATAACTTTCCCTTGTGAAATGCTTCTGTATATGTATCACATCCATCTTTAAGATCTTCTATTTTCCGCCACGGTTTAAACATGAGCAGTAATGAAAAGAAATAATTTTCCGGCTGCGTATTGACATTATATTTATAGTGATTAATAAGACATCCACGCTGTCGCCGTTTTAGATAATAACCATTCTCCATCGTGTAGTATTCAATATTTTTACCTCGTGGTTTATTTTTCAAAATATCATACCACTGTACAAACTCATATAAAAACATAGATTCCAATTCTTTCGGTCTCCGTGGATAATGTTCATCTATTATAGATGGACAAAATATATTTGTAGAATCTCCGTCATGAGCTTCAATTTCCTTATAAGTTTTAACTTTTCTACGTCTTATCTGATTAACATCTAACCATTTTATAGTCGTTTTTGAATCAGTCCCCCATAAAGGAATACCACACATTCCATCACAGGCTTCAAGAGATCCACATTCCCTATTACTCGTGGCTCGCAAAGTAAAATTCCAAAGTTCTTGACGCAATGATTTCTTTTTCTTATTTTTACTATCAAGGACAGCATCAGATATTTCACATTTTCCTGGTTTATTTACGTACTTAGTAATATACCAAGTAAGCAACGTGGATGTTTCACTTACGTATTGTATATCGACATTTCCTTCTAATACCGTAAGAAGAACAGGATGATAATCATTTATATTGATCTCATTATGTTTTCGAGGAACATGATAAAGCCTACTTCTATGTTTCAATCGTTTCCTACCTGCTATCGAACTTATGACATCTTTCAAAATCAACTTTTCCGTGACAGGACGAGGAAACCCGAAACGACACACACGAATCGTTTTGCGTCCTACTTTTTTAGAACGAAGACAATAATCGTTATGTTTGTGTCGTTGATGCGTATTGACTCGCCTGTATAACAATGGTGAAATCTTTGGATCTGGCATTTCACAAGTTATGTGTTGCAAAATAAATTGAGAAACTTCTTCAACAGAAGATTTCCCGATAATTGGCGCACCTTCAATCCAAATTAATAAATGAAAATGTTGTATACCTCTACCTTGGTATTCTCGTCGCCAGAAGTAATGCGCTACTTTTCCGATCGGGTTATCTTTGGAACAAATAAAATCAAGGAATGCTTTAAATTTATTATCAAGAAACCTTGACGTTGACACGGGATCCTTAGCAACGAGTACACTAATGGGCGTCGAATCGTCAGGCCATCCATTTACTTCACGAAGATACGCAGCTAAGTCAGGCATCAGCCATTCAGCAGGACTCCATGTTACGAACCATGTCGCAGGTCCGTATTCTTGCGTCATACATCTTAAATTACTCCTTGGTATACGCCAGTATTGTTCCGTATTTCTTATAGTGGCGAATATTGTACTCAAGTCAGATTCTAATACATCTGTATGTAGTGCTTCTAAATATTCTGAAGCCGTATAACGCTTAGTTGTACATAGTTTGCTATAAATACCACGATTTATTTGACGAAAAGTGTATAGATTATACAGAAAAAATACGAATTGTATATTTAATCTGAATTGTGGATGTTTGGACATCAAACAACATTTATCAAATTCATGGTCGTGAAGTTTAACCCGTCTAGCTTGGTGTCGTCCATTAATACCAAGAGGAAATAAATCTGGAAAACACAATAGATCTAAAGATGCCTCACGATTGTCCAAGGGCAAATCGGCTATTTTTAACATTTGATATAAGGCGGTATCAGTTTTACATAATTTTTTTTCATATAAAGGATAAATAGTATATTGCTCGTAATAATCATCATTATTTTCCTCAAGAACCTGAGTTAACATTGCCTTACGCTCATTGTTTAAAGTAGCGTTTACATTGTTCTCTTGCGTTGGACTTTTTGAGCTCGATTCGCGTTTGTCATCCAAATCAGATTCAGTAGCATTTTCTGTCTCCTGTACTTCAAACTCTGGATCGAATAATAATGACGTTTGTAAATAAAACTCCTTACAAGTATTTGGCAATACAATATGAGAATATAAAGGATTATGTTCTTTTAACCACACTAAGGCGTCAAAAACCTTGTTAACGTCTACCATTTCTTCCCAAATCATTTTTGATTTTGTCGGAATACCTCTAACACGTATAAAGTACAATTCGTGATTGGTATTAATTGGATCAGTATCAGGACATATTTTATTCAATGTTTCTTGTAAAGGTAACGGTAAATGAAACGTTCTACCTTTTACTTTTTGTACCATTTGTCTGTGAGGCAATTTCTTGTTACTAACAGGTTTCATTGTAACGACAGTTTGAAAAGCTTTAGCTCTTTGTATGAGAATTTTTTCAAACTGGTTAAGACATGATATTACTTCAGGTGGATCATGTACAATACGATCATTTAAAATGCAATACGCAGGTATTAATCCGTCACGGAATTTTTTTTCACAGTAATGACATATGTATTGCTGAGTAATATTATGTTTTTCTAAATGCGCCATTAAATCTCTCCAAATTGGAATATCTAGTCGTGCTTTAAGCTTATTAAATTCAGAGACACTTCTTCTATATAAAAGTCTCTCACATAATGCACAAACATATCGAGGTGTGTCCATGGAGCGTTTAGTAAAAGCCTTAAATGCGTTTTTAAAACGAGACATGATTTCATCTTCACTCAAAGTAGTACGATTCTGCTGATGTTTGTACATATATGCTTTTTGTTGTGCCGAAATTATAATTTCGTTTAACGTGTCTAAATCAACAGAAGTTAAAGCCTTCTCCAGATTTAACATTTTGTCGTATAAACTTGTCATTTGATAAATTAAACGTTTAATATATCTCACCATTGGAAAATGAGGTGATAATAATAAAACAGGAAGAAATAGAGCTTTGCAAAGAGTTGCATCAATGTAACAGGCATGTGTGTGACCCTTTCTATCAGAATTCTTTATCGTACATGTATGAATATCTGTTAACAATTGTGGTATTTTCTTTAAAGTACAGGTAAATATCGTTTTCAGGAATTTTTCATAACGATCGATTAGAATCTTCATCAACGGATCATCATAAATTTTACACAAAGCATTGCATAACCATGATTTTTTGACTCGTGCTTGTTGCAAAGGTAATACATTCGTAGTTTTACCTTTCTCGTTAATTACCAACAGTTGTGATGAAGTAATGTTACGATATGTGTCGATAAAATAATTTTCGGATGAATCTGTATGTCCCGATGTGCCACATAATGCACGTATTTTATCGTCATTTATAGAGCATTCAGCGGCAAGAGTCAAGCACACGTCTGATTTCTTTTTAAGTAAAGCTAATATTTTAGAGATCTTGCTGACAAAACTATCTCGAATACGCATACACCAACGTAAGATTCTTTCGGCTTCTAATCGTCTTTCAGTAGGATTTTTAATATTAAGTTTGTTTTCGATGTCTTCAATTGCCACAGGAATAAGAAATTGTATGTAATTTCGTGACCAAAACTTTGCATATTTTCTAGTAATATTTGTGGCAATATCGCGATTTTTGTTCGCAGGTACGTATTTAGAATTCTTCTCTCATAATATCGTTTATTATAAAGCGATTTACGATCAGAATATTTTCTTTGTCTATCTCGTTCTTGCTGAGGATGTATAAGATATCGTTTTCGCTTATTAAGACGAAGTAAATTGTCTTTACTCTCATAATATCGTTTATTATAAAGCGATTTACGATCAGAATATTTTCTTTGTCTATCTCGTTCTTGCTGAGGATGTATAAGATATCGTTTTCGCTTATTAAGACGAAGTAAATTGTCTTTACTCTCATAAAGCGATTTACGATCAGAATATTTTCTTTGTCTATCTCGTTCTTGCTGAGAATGTATAAGATATCGTTTTCGCTTATTAAGACGATTATTTGCTAAGTTGTCTTTATACTGACGTCGTTTTTTAGCACGATTGTCTTCTAAATTCTGATATCGACGCCGTTTTTTAGCACAATCATTTTCTGACGAGTCTTGTTCCTCTCGACAACGTTTCTTAGCGCGATTATTTCCAGTATTATTAACACAATTGTCTTCTAAATTCTGATATCGACGCCGTTTTTTAGCACAATCATTTTCTGACGAGTCTTGTTCCTCTCGACAACGTTTCTTAGCGCGATTATTTCCAGTATTACTAATGTTTTCACAGGAATCTTTCTGAGATAAATGTCTATTTATACGTAGAGCTGTCGCTTTAGCTTCTCTATCTCTTATTACTGCTAATGGAAGCACTGTCTGAGCATCACTTTGTGGATCTTGAGGAAAATGTTCAATTGTATTCGATTCGAAAATCTTCAACAAATGTGAACGCATTACTCTATGATCATATCTAACTTCGTCAGGTTTAATATTAAACAATAATGAAATCGCAAAAGCTATAGCAAAAACTCCGCAATCATTACAGTTTGGTTGATATTGCACGGTAGGAAATTCGACAGGTTGTTTCTCAAAGTCGTACGTTGGAAATAATTTTCTCAAGAATACCTCATGATGTTCGTGCAATTTTTTTTTATTTTGTGAATCATAGATATATATTTTTCTTGTATCGTAATAACTACATACCCAATGTCCAGTTCGATTTCTAAGTTCTGGATCTGTACAATTTAATGGAGCTGACGAACTGTGCAATATTTGTATATGTTTTCTATCTTCTGGTATACGTTGAATTAATTGAGGCAATTGGATTCGCCATGTTCCCTCAGGTCTATAATCTGAACAACTTCGCAAAAGTGTATGGAAATGATCCATATGATTGTCCTCAATCCATTCGCCTTGAATAATTATATCTTTTTCTTCAGGCTTTAAAATTACTTTCTTATCTAAATTCTGTTTGGATCGCTGTCGCTTTACAATAACGCGATTGTTTAAATCCTGTTGCTCTGCACGAGATTTTGTAGCATAATTAGTTTCAGAATGTGTCTTTGCACTTTTAGCAATTGCTTCAGTTTCTGTCGCTTTTATTATCGCTAATGAAAATACTCTTTGAGAAATAGCACATTGTGAATTTTGAGCACAATTATTTGGTAAATTCTGTTTGCATCGTTGCTGCTTTGTAGCGCGATTTTCTAAATTCTGTTTTTCTGCCTGACATTTTTTAGCGTAATTACTTTAAAATGTCTTTTCATACGTTGAGCAGTCGCTTTAGCCTCTCTATCTCTTATCACTGCTAATGGAAGTACCTTTTGAGGATTAGCACATTGCAAATCCTGAGGAAAATGTTCAATAACATTATTTTCCAAAATTTGTATCAAATGTGAACGCATAAACTTATGTTCATACTTTACTTTGTCAGGTTTAATATTGAATAACAACGAAGTAGCAAAAGCTATAGCAAAAACACCACAATCTCTACTGATCAATTGATGTTGCACAGTAGGAAATTTGACGGGATGTTTTTTAAAGTCATGTGTTGGAAATAATTTTTCCAAGAATTGCTCATGATCTTACACATGTTTTATTACTTGAAGAATCATATATAAATATATTTTTTGTATCATAATAGCTACACACCCAATGTGACGAACTATACAATATTTGAATGTGTTTTTTATCTTGTGATACAGGTTGAATCATATCAGGCAATTGTATTTCCCATGTTACGACAGGTCTATAGTCCGAACAATTAATTAAAAGTTGGTGGAAATGATCTATATGAGCATCCGTAAGCCATTCGCCTCGGGTAATTATATCTTTGTCTGCAGGCTTTAAAATAATATTTTGAGTCTTTAGAGACATTGTATAAAATAGGCGCACAACAGATTTCTTAAAGCGCAATTAATTTTTATAGGCGCAGAGCACCGATTTTTTGGGCGCAAAGCAGCCGATTTTTAAAGGCGCAAAGCAGCAATTTTTATGGCGCAAAGCAGCCGACTTTTAAAGGCGCAAAGCAGCCAATTTTTAAAGGCGCAGAGCAGCCGATTTTTATGGGCGCAAAGCAGCCGACTTTAAAGGCGCAAGCAGCCAAAAAAGAAAATTAAAAGGGGGCAAAGAAGGGAGACAGAGAGAGGGAGAGAGAGAGAGGGAGGAGAGAGAGAGAGGCAAGAGAAGAGGGAGGGAGAGAGGGAGAGGGAGAGGAGAGGGAGAGGGAGAGGGAGAGGGAAGGGAGGGGAGGGAGAGGGAGAGGGAGAGGGAGAGGGAGAGGGAGAGGGAGAGGGAGAGGGAGAGGGAGAGGGAGAGGGAGAGGGAGAGGGAGAGGGAGAGGGGAGAGGGAGAGGGAGAGGGAGAGGAGAGGGAAGAGGGGAGAGGGAGAGGGAGAGGAGAGAGGGGAGAGGGAGAGGGAGAGGGAGAGGGAGAGGGAGAGGGGAGGGAGAGGGAGAGGAGAGGGAGAGAGGGAGGGAGAGGAGAGGGAGAGGGAGAGGGAGAGGGAGAGGAGAGGGAGAGGGAGAGGGAGAGGGAGAGGGAGAGGGAGAGGGAGAGAGGGGAGAGAGAGGAGGGGGAGGGGAGAGAGGAGAGGAGAGAGAGAGAGAGAGAGAGAGAGAGAGAGTAGAGAAGAGAGAGGAGAGAGAGAGAGGAGAGAGAGAGAGAGAGAGAGAGAGAGAGAGAGAGAGAGAGAGAGAGAGAGAGAGAGAGAGAGGAGAGAGAGAGAGAAGAGAGATAGAGAGAGAGAGAGAGGAGAGAGAGAAAGAGATATTCACGTTTGGGTCGGCCAAAGAAGATAAACACGGAAATCTCATTGTGTATATTTTGGGAGCACATAAATTGAGGAACATTTCAAGACTAAAACCAATTTGCTACTTGTATTTTAACTGGTACTTTACTCTTGTACGTATGGGGTGTTCACGTTTGGGTCGGCCGAAGGGGATAAACATGCAAATCTCATTGTGCATATTTTGGGAGCACATAAATTAAGGAACATTTTAAAACTAAAACCAATTTGCTATCTGTATTTTAACTGGTACTTTACTCTTGTACGTACGGGATATTCACGTTTGGGTCGGCCAAAGGAGATAAACACAGAAATCTCATTGTGTATATTTTGGGAGCACATAAATTGAGGAACATTTTAAGACTAAAACCAATTCGCTATCTCTATTTTAACTGGTACTTTACTCTTGTACGTACAGGGTGTTCACGTTTGGGTCGGCCGAAGGGGATAAACATGCAAATCTCATTGTGCATATTTGGGAGCACATAAATTAAGGAACATTTTAAAACTAAAACCAATTTGCTATCTGTATTTTAACTGGTACTTTACTCTTGTACGTACGGGATATTCACGTTTGGGTCGGCCAAAGGAGATAAACACGGAAATTTCATTGTGTATATTTTGGGAGCACATAAATTGAGGAACATTTTAAGACTAAAACCAATTTGCTATCTCTATTTTAACTGGTACTTTACTCTTGTACGTATGGGGTGTTCACGTTTGGGTCGGCCTGAAGGGGATAAACATGCAAATCTCATTGTGCATATTTTGGGAGCACATAAATTAAGGAACATTTTAAGACTAAAACCAATTCGCTATCTCTATTTTAACTGGTACTTTACTCTTGTACACGGGATATTCACGTTTGGGTCGGCCAAAGGAGATAAACACGGAAATCTCATTGTGTATATTTTGGGAGCACATAAATTGAGGAACATTTTAAGATTAAAACCAATTCGCTATCTATTTTAACTGGTACTTTACTCTTGTACGTATGGGGTGTTCACGTTTGGGTCGGCCAAAGGGGATAAACATGAAAATCTCATTGTGCATATATTGGGAGCACATAAATTGAGGAACATTTTAAGACTAAAACCAATTTGCTATCTCTATTTTAACTGGTACTTTACTCTTGTACGTACGGGGTGCTCACGTTTGGGTCGGCCAAAGGGGATGAATACAAATACTCATTGCGCATATTTTGGAGCACATAATTGAGGAACATTTTAAGACTATAACTAATTTTGCTATCTTGTATTTTAACTGGTACTTTACTCTGTAGTATGGGGTGTTCACGTCAGGTCGGCCAAAGGGGCAGACATGAAAATCTCATTATGGATATTTCGGAAACACATAAATTGAGGAACATTTTAAGACTAAAACCAATTCGCTGTCTCTATTTTAAGACTTTACTCTTGTACGTACGGAGTGCTCACGTTTGGGTCGGCCAAAAGGGATGAACATGAGAATCTTATTGTGCATATTTAGAAGCACATAAATTGAGGAATATTTTAAGACTAAAACCAGTTTGCTATCTCTATTTAATGGTACTTTACTCTTGTACGTACGGGGTGTTCACGTTTGAGTCAGCCGAAGGGGATAAACACGGAAATCTCATTGTGTATATTTTGGGAGCACATAAATTAAAGAACATCTTAAGACTAAACCATTTGCTATCTCTATTTTAACTGGTACTTTACTCTTGTACGTACAGGATGTTCATGTTTGGGTCGGCCGAAGGGGATAAATATGCAAATCTCATTGTGCATATTTTGGGAGCACATAAATTAAGGAACGTTTTAAGACTAAAACCAATTTGCTATCTTATTTTAACTGGTACTTTACTCTTGTACGTACGGGATATTCACGTTTGGGTCGGCCAAAGGAGATAAATACGGAAATCTCATTGTGTATATTTGGGAGCACATAAATTGAGGAACATTTTAAGACTAAAACAATTCGCTATCTCTATTTAACTGGTACTTTACTCTTGTACGTACAGGATGTTCACGTTTGGGTCGGCCGAAGGGGATAAACCATGCAAATCTCATTGTGCATATTTTGGGAGCACATAAATTAAGGAACATTTAAGACTAAACCAATTCGCTATCTCTATTTTAACTGGTACTTTACTCTTGTATGTACAGGATATTCACGTTTGGGTCAGCCGAAGGGGATAAACACGAAATCTCATTTGTATATTTTGGGAGCACATAATTAAGAACATCTTAAGACTAAAACCAATTTGCTATCTCTATTTTAACTGGTACTTTACTCTTGTACGTACAGGATATTCATGTTTGGGTCGGCCGAAGGGGATAAATATGCAAATCTCATTGTGCCTATTTTGGGAGCACATAAATAAGGAACGTTTTAAGACTAAAACCAATTTGCTATTTGTATTTTAACTGGTACTTTACTCTTGTACATACGGGATATTCACGTTTGGGTCGGCAAAGGAGATAAATACGAAATCTCATTGTGTATATTTTGGGAGCACATAAATTGAGGAATATTTAAGACTAAAACAATTTGCTATCTCTATTTTAACTGGTACTTTACTCTTGTACGTACGGGGTTTTTCACGTTTGGGTTTGGGTCGCCGAAGGGGATAAACATGCAAATCTCATTGTGCATATTTTGGGAGCACATAAATTGAGGAACATTTTAAGACTAAACCAATTTGCTATCTCTATTTTAAACTGGTACTTTTTCTTGTGCGTAGGGATGTTCACGTTTGGGTCGGCCAAAGGGGATAACATGAAAATCTCATTGTGCATATTTTGGGAGCACATAAATTAAGGAACATTTTAAGACTAAAACCAATTTGCTATTTGTTTTTAACTGGTACTTTACTCTTGTACGTACGGATATTCACGTTTGGGTCGGCCAAAGGAGATAAATAACGGAATCTCATTGTTTATATTTTGGGAGCACATAAATTGAAGAACATTTTAAGACTAAAATCAATTCGCTATCTCTTATTTTAACTGGTACTTTACTCTTGTACGTACGGGTTCACGTTTGGGTCGGCCGAAGGGATAATATGCAATCTCATTGGCATATTTTGGGAGCACATAAATTAAGGAACATTTTAAGACTAAAACCAAATTGGCTATCTATTTTA
>NW_027250392.1:0-22657 GCF_030848795.1 Temnothorax nylanderi | reverse complement strand
CACTTTAAATTTTTTGTCGGTTTTGCATTGGTAAATCCTTGGGTTCCTTTTGCTTTAGAGCTTCCACAATAGGATAATATTTAACTGTTGAAAGGAGTTGTATTCTGACTTGGTTATTTTTAGAATTTTCATTACATATTGGCCTTCTGCTATTTTATCCAGTACTTGTTTTAATGGTGCAATATCTTCCACTCCATCAATAAAAATTGGTGGTGATTTAGTTTCGATTTCTGTTACCGCCTCTACTGAGGAGCTGCTATGATTTCTGCATTAGTCTCACGCATATCTACATCTTCTAGTTTGTTATACGAGTTTCTAGTGTTTAAAGGTTTACTTAGCCAGTAGTCTTTGATGCTGGTTTGTCTTTTGATGAATGTAGGAGAATCTGGGTTACTTCTCATTCTTTTTTATGAATAATTTTTTTCCAGGCCTGATCTTAAGCAGGGGCATGTGCTGCCACTATCTTCCAAGTGCGCTTGCGCCGGGCTGGATGCTCCGGTCCGAGATTGCCTCTATAATTCTTTTGAGTAATAGCTTTTCAAAGACTTTCGACAGGATTGGCAGTAAGCTTATTGGTCTATAGGATGATGGTTCTTCTGGTTCTTTCTTTGGTTTTGGGATTAGTATTTATTGGGCTACTTTCCATGGCGCTGGGAAATAACTGAGGCGTATAGCATTAAATACTATTGTTATAAATCTCATCGCTTTTGGAAAAAGTTCTTTTAATATTTTCCCGGTTATTAGTTCATATCCAGGCGCCTTGTTAGCTTGTAA
The DNA here is from genome assembly GCF_030848795.1 of Temnothorax nylanderi. Taxonomy (NCBI): domain Eukaryota; kingdom Metazoa; phylum Arthropoda; class Insecta; order Hymenoptera; family Formicidae; genus Temnothorax; species Temnothorax nylanderi. The sequence goes on along the minus strand of NW_027250392.1, from coordinate 21,883 downwards.
ATCATTTATTGTTTTTTTGACTTCCTCAGCTTTTATTTTTTGCAAGGGCATTTCCGCTTGCGATGGCGTTGCTAGGTATTTCATGATTGTTTCTTCTCTTTCTCGCTATTCAGGAGACGCGCTTGCAACTGGTTCGAAGACTTTTTTCAGATGGTCTGCAAATACTCTAGTTTTATCCTTATTGGTTCTTGCCCATTCGCCGTTTTCTTGTTCTATGGGTGGAATTGTTTGTTGGGGGATTCTTTTGTGTGATCTTACTAGTAAGTTTTCACAACGAGTAGTCGATTATTCTTGTTGATTATTCTTATTGTTCAGAATATATTATGGTAGCACAAATATCTAGCTAGTTCGCAAGCCCTTTGTTTAAATATTGTTTATATCAAGCGAACACTATCTACTAATTGGTTATAAATAAAATTGCCACGCGGTGAAACCGAGGGGAGATACTTTCATGGGTTTGCAACCTTGAATCCTCAATATAAGATCTACGATAAATGCAGGCAAAAAGTGCAACGTGGCCACTATGATAGCGTGAATAAATTTGTTTGTTCTAAATGTGAAACCTGGATACCTCATCACGTATTTCGATGGAGATTCTATGGCGTGTTTCCTCACGAGGTATCCAAATTCGCCCCATTTACAAAAATCATATATGCATATACGTATACAAGATAATAACACTATTCAACAAAAATAAAAATGCATAAAAATGAGATTAATTATACGTCTTATAGGTTTTTGGACGCTGAATACGATTCCGTTTGCCAAATTGCTCTATCGTCACAATTTTGAGAAATTCGCCGTTTTCTTGTTTTATGGGTGGAATTGTTTGTTAGGGGGTTCTCTTGATCTTTCTGGTAAGTTTCCACAACGAGTAGTCTGTAGATTCTGTGGGGGTTAGATTGATAAGAAACTCTTCGATTGATTTGTCCTGTTCGTTCTTTATAAGTACCTTTAGTCGTTTTATCACCTTTTGCTTCCTCATAAAAAGTGAACAAACCTATTTTTAAATTTTCTGTGGCTTGTCTTGCAATTATAGGGACAACAGGAAAAATTCTCATTACAGGTATATTAAATACCTGTAATGAATATTGCCTGTCCGGCGTAAAAGGATCGTATCGGTGTTCTGCGTGCTTCAATTTGACTTGACTTCACTCCGAAGACTGAAGACTGTAGACTTGGACTGTATGTCCAAGAAAACCGCGGAGCAATATATTTTCCCCTCTAAGGCTCTGTTGATTTCTCTTACGTCTCTGCGCACTTGTTCGGCTGATGCGTGATGTTCCCGAAAACCAAATTGATGTCCCGGGATGATTTTTTTGTTTTCAATAATCGGTATAATTCTTTTGAGTAATAGCATTTCAAAGACTTTCGACAGGATTGGCAGTAAGCTTATTGGTCTTTAGGATGATGGTTCTTCTGGTTCTTTCTTTGGTTTTGGGATTAGTATTATTTGGGCTACTTTCCATTGCGCTGGGAAATAACTGAGGCGTATTATAGCATTAAATACTATTGTTATAAATCTTATCGCTTTTGGAGGAAGTTCTTTTAATATTTTCCCGGTTATTAGTTCATATCCAGGCGCCTTGTTAGCTTGTAAATCATTTATTGTTTTTTTAACTCCTTCAGCTTTTATTTTTTGCAAGGGCATTTCCGCTTGCGATGGCGTTGCTAGGTATTTCATGATTGTTTCTTCTCTTTCTCGCTATTCAGGAGACGCGCTTGCAACTGGTTCGAAGACTTTTTTCAGATGGTCTGCAAATACTCTAGTTTTGTCCTTATTGGTTCTTGCCCATTCGCCGTTTTCTTGTTTTATGGGTGGAATTGTTTTTTGGGGAGTTCTTTTGATCTTTCTGGTAAGTTTCCCCAACGAATAGTTTGTAGCTTCTGTGGGGGTTAGATTGATAAGAAACTCTTCGATTGATTTGTCCTGTTCGTTCTTTATAAGTTCCTTCAGTCCTCCGTAGTTCCACTTTCTTTCAAGCACTTGAGTTTGCTCTGATTATAGCTGTAAGAATTGTTCAAGTTAATAGTTAAGATAATATTAGATTGCAATCAAACATGCATTACATGTATCGTGCGTGATTATCAACTTACGTGAACAACAGGTAGGAGGTGTCAATCCTGTGGAATATACAAGCTCAAGAGCGTGTGCAACAGGCCCTGTGTTCAGAGAGACTTTCACCGAAATCCTCGGTCCTTCGTATCACGATGTGAAAAAGAATGAGGGTGTCGAGCGGTACTCGAGATTCTCGATCCTTCTACTTAGGTTATGGTGCGGATACAGAAAAATACAATGTTCCACCGAAATCTTCGGGCCTTCGTATCACGTTGTGCGAAAGAATGTGGGTGTCGAGCGGTTGTTTTATCACCTTGTTTAATATCGTCTTGCAATGTGTTGACCTGGTTTTTTGCCATTCTTTTCTGATTCTTCTTTTCTCAGCTAATTTATCCTTTATGGCTGTTGAGCAACTTATTACTCTTTTAGAATCTTGGCTAATAGGAGTCGAATCTCAGGGTGCATTTTGAATCGTATTAGTAAGTTTGTCAACTGCCTTATCTATATCCTCGTATGTTTTGAGAGGAATATTACAGGTTGTTTCTCTCTCAACCCTAAGCCAATACTGCAAATAGAATATTTCTTGGTTGATGCTTTTCATATTCTTTCGGAGGATTAAAATTAAAATTACTTATAATATTATTAATCTTTTTTGTCATATAATATTATTGTTGTGCTTGTATTGTCAAGTAATTGCAATTTATACATTTCTGGAGACGTACCAGATGAAACGTAATACATTACCATTGGTTAGCCTTTTGTTATCGTCATTTAGATCTTTCACCTGGATTAGCTGAAAGTCTGCGGAGTAGAGATCATCGTAGATAACTCTGTCACGAAATATTTGTTTCAGAATAAAGCTGAGATTATTTATTGTGCATGATGCTGGTAAACAGAGTCCAAGCGAAAGATTCTCGAGAGAATATGCCTCGAGGGTGTATCTTTCGTTTTATGGGTGGAATTGTTTTTTGGGGAGTTCTTTTTTGATCTTTCTGGTAAGTTTCCACAACGAATAGACTGTAGCTTCTGTGGGGGTTAGATTGATAAGAAACTCTTCGATTGATTTGTCCTGTTCGTTCTTTATAAGTACCTTTAGTCGTTTTACCACCTTTTGCTTCCTCATAAAAAGTAAACAAACCTATTTTTAAATTTTCTGTGGCTTGTCTTGCAATTATAGGGACAACAGGAAAAATTCTCATTACAGGTATATTAAATACCTGTATTGAATATTGCCTGTCCGGCGTAAAAGGTTATCGGTGTTCTGCGTGCTTCAATTTGACTTGACTTTACTCCGAAGACTGAAGACTGTAGAAGAATATTTCTTAAATTGGGCCTTAGTGTGCTCGGTGCTATGTCATTTGCCTGCTCTTTGCTTTGGTTTGTTCTTATATTTTGCTCCTCGGCTTTTTTATCTCTCAGTCTTGGAAAGATTTTTTGCTGCAGTTGTTTGCGTATTTCGTATCCCTTGTAACTTGCCGGATGGTTGCTTCCACAATTACAGCATTTAACTTCTTTGAATTTTTGTTTTATAGGGCAGTCCGTGGTAAGATGTTTTCGGCGCATTTTACGCATTTTGGGCCCCTGAAACAATACTTTTTGTATGACCGTAGGCTTGACATCTTGTACATTGAGCAATGTCTCTTTTTTTATACGGCTGTTCAAAGGTAACAATTGTATTTAAAAGTTTTTTGACTTTGTAGATATCTTTGTTGTTTTCCTTTTGTTGTAATTCTACAAAGAGGAGTGGTAAGATTCTTTGTTCTGGGATTCAATATATTTGATATATTTATGACTTCGTGATTTTGGGCTTCGATATCTGTTTTAATATCATTGACACAAGCTGATGGGTGCATATTTTTTAACAGCACTTTAAATTTTTCGTCGGTTTTGCATTGGTAAATCCTTAGGTTCCTTTTTGCTTTAGAGCTTCCACAATAGGATGATATTTAACTGTTGAAAGGAGTTGTATTCTGACTTGGTTATTTTTTAGAATTCTCATTACATATTAGCCTTCCGCTATTTTATCCAGTACTTGTTTTAATGGTGCAATATCTTCCACTCCATCAATAAAAATTGGTGGTGATTTAGTTTCGATTTCTGTTACCGCCTCTACTGAGGAGCTGCTGTGATTTTCTGCATTAGTCTCACGCATATCTACATCTTCTAGTTTGTTATACGAGTTTCTAGTGTTTATGGCTTTACAGAATTGCAAGTTTTTGGTCTAGAATTAAAGTACGCACAAAAATCTATTTCTCGATACACGATTTCATATCAGAAACGAAAATTTGAGCACATACAGCTGTCACCTGACGACAATATTTACTTAAACAAAAATACTGCAGTTTATATATACAAAATGATACACAAGGGAAGTAGCGACAACATTTACGAACAATTTCGTGTAAATAAAACTAAGATTGAATGCCTAGAAAAAAAGATTTTTCCTAAGGCAGCTTTATTAATGCAAAGGCACATGCAGGTTGACAGAATGAGCAGTACTGTGGGTAACAGCACAGATTAATCTGTGACGGTACTGATTATAATAAAAATCAGAAGCGTCTGTCCTGAACGTCACTGACAAAATTAAATGCCAGAAGCGTCTGTTATGACGGTACTAATTTTTAAAAAAGTTGTAAAAACAAATTTGTAAACAAAAGTTTGTATATATATATATATATATACTCTGGTCAGGCCTCGGTTGCACGCGGTGCTCTTAGCGCACACGTACACGCACCGGCAAGAATTTTTGTCCCGCGGTCGCTATGTAAACATATGTCAACACACGCATATGCATGAAGCGCGTATCGTACGTGTGACTTGAAGCACGGAGCTGAGCGAGCAGGGAGAGGAAAAGTAGTACACGGAACATATTCAGTACATATTCAGTACTTGATATACATATATGTGTGTGTGTATATATATATATATGTATGTACACACACACACACACACACACACACACACACACATATTTCCGGACATTTTCTACTAATATGATTTCTCGACATTTTGGAACATTCTAAACCTATTTCCATAAAAATCTCGAAAAAAAATTTTTTCACTATCACAAAACTTCCTCTATGAGGAAGCAAAAAGTAATTAATTCCTCGCAACTCTGGTACACGCGTAGGCGGGAGAAACGCAGTAGCTCCTTCGCAAGCAGGGGTGATGGATGGAGGGTGGACCTTGCTTCTTGTAGAAAATTAAAAACCCGTTTTTTCTTCTTTCGTCGCTTTGTTTGGAAAGTCGCATCGTGTGAAAATACTTAATATCTGTAACAGAAATAATTTGTTAAAGCAGAGAATAGTATATTGAAAAGTATACATACAATTTTATATTTAAAAAAGTATAAATACAAAGTATTCTCTGCTTTAACAATGGCAAAAGCATAAATTGTTGTTTTTCATTATTGTACGGTTACACATAGGTTTGTAACTTTACACACGAAGTGAGGTTCATCTCACCCCACCCCATCCTTGCTTATAGGACGAAACGAGGTTTATCATTATACAGTTCGGGTTTTTAACTTTCCACGCGAACCGAGGTCCACTCTCACTCACCTCTGCCTGCGGGGGAGGGGCGGTAGCCTACATGTCTATACACACATATATCAGAAAATTACTTCTTTTAGCATTAAAATTGTAAAACTTTAATTTGCTACATTTTGTAAATCAATGTCGTCCCCCACTTTTTGTGCGTAGAATTACTCAGAAAAACCTCCTCTACAACATATTTAAGTGGCGATAAAATTGGCGAGTACTGATCTTTTATGCATATTTACCATTGGTGCAGATATTTACCACGATAACGAGAAGGAAGCAAAAGTGCATAACAATGGAACTTAAATATATTCTCTGCATCTGTACCAGTTTAGCGTTATTCGCACATGAATTGAATAGTACTCGTATTCAGACATTGCCTGCTTATGCCATTGCTTGCAAGGCAGATGTTCTGAACTCAACTACATGCGGAAAGGAACTGAAAGACTTCCAAGACGCTGTCAATCAACGAATACTGTGGAGCTTGAAAGGTACGTAAAATTATAACTGAATCGCTATTAACTCCATTTACTCCAATTTAAAATCTAGAAAGCTAGTAAAAAAACAACTACTCATCTTTAGCTTGTATTGCATATTTTAATTGATCAATTTTACAATTCTTGAATTCTATTTAAATTAAATATATTGACTAGCTAATATCTTTTAATCTTTTAATCTTAAATTAATAATAGTATTTACGAAAATATTAGTGTAATAAATTAAGAGATTGCATTTGTGTTTATCATATTGCATGTTTATAATTTACGATGTATCATTTAAACCGAATATATGTTCTATATATGTGTATATATATATATATATGTCGTAGGTAAATAGTTATTTTAGGAAAATAGCTTTTGACCAGACAAATGCTATCTGCTTAGTCAAATGGCTTTTGCCCATCTATTTTTGTGTTCAAATGCTACTTTCCTAGGCAAACGCTATTTAACTGAGCCGCTGTTAGGCAAATGATATTTAGCGAAGCTGCATTGATGCATTTTAAATAAGTACACATATCAGCAAATTACTACCCTTAGTATTGTCACAAACTGTTATATTTCTCAATTACATTTGTTAATAACTTTTTAATAAATAACAAGCGACGGCTGAAACCATATTTACGCTAAAACATAAAATTGTATATATATCTACTTTTCAATACACCAACTAGTTAGTTGGTTAGCTTAGTAGCCCAAGTGGGGTTTCACAATCGACGCAGCGTCAAATCGATGTTGACTTTGGGAGTTCAGGCTACATGGTCCAATATGGACTTCGCATATGGACCTTTGATCGCGTATAAAGCTAAATCTAATCAAATCTTAAAGTAGGGGAGACCGGGGCTAAACAGTCCGTTTTTTTTCGGTGCCGATTTTTAACAACAAAATAAATAATTGTAGTTAAATGTGGTATACCACTGTAAAGAGTGAACCTTTAGCTACAAAATTTATATAGGAAATTTTTGTCTACGTCGCTTTGTTTAACCGGTATAGAGCAAAAACGACAACGTTGCGAGTCGATCCCCGGCGCCGAGCGTGCTTGAAACGCAGTGCCCGTGCACTGCGTTTGACACAGATGGATATCCATTCACGAAATAACTTAGTACTATTTATTTCTATTTTAATTTGACACGGCTACTGGGAGCAAGTCTCGTCGAGACCGAGGACATGTTCGGACGTGTTTTGTCCTGAATAATTTTTGAAGATTGTTGATGCAATCAGCGCCGAGTTTGGATTGAATCTTTCGAGTCTGCATTTATTATTTTTGACTTGTTCTTGGCCGTTATGTGATCCTGATCCTGAGGAGGATTAGGTGCTATAAAATTTACAAAGAAGAAAAAGAAGAAAGCTATTGGGGGCCACGGCTACTCGTGGCATAAGTCTCGTGGGTCAAGAGGCGTCATCGTTTCTATACCCGATAACTAGCGCCTACTCTCGAGGAGCCAGCTACGCAGTCACTGGGTATCTCCGCACTAACCGAGTCATCAATCTCGCATCGTGCGTGCAGTGTCCGGACCATCCAAGAACACGGGCGTGAAGATTCATTTTTAACTTCTTCATATTTATTGCGTGTTGGAGAGCAAACGGATTGACAGCCGAGAGCTCCCCAGATAACCGTGCCCTTCCTTGGCTCCACAACTCACCAGCGGTACTTGGGCCCGTATTACTACAGGCTCTTAGAGGCGCAGTCAGATCGCCATTGACGTCACTTGGTTACTGCAGAACGCGCTGGCCAGCCGACATCAGATCTTGCGACCGAGCCGTACTGAATCGGAACAGCTCCATTGCAGCGGTTCAGCGAGACCACTGGAGGTGGGCGATGACTTGACTGGGAGAGGCTATATATTTGCATCACCAGACCAGTAACTGACTCTGACCCCAGGCCCAAAGAGACTCGTGCAGAGAATCAATGGCTTAAGACAGCCTGACTCCTTCGATACAATACGACAGTGATCGCACCAGCGTAGTTTTCAGGCCACTTGAATCTTCGGATTCTAACACGGATTCGCCATTTTTTTCGCGTTCCTTTCTGCCACAATTTACAAAAGGTAGTAGTCTTGCCGCTGTTTGCAACGCGGATGAGAGCGCAGGCCGCCGTTGCCAGCGTGATAACCAGTAGTAGGTCCGAGAGAACGAGTACGTGTATACGCGATCGCGTACTTAACGCGGATCGGCGAGAGACCGGTCGGTCGGCCGCGGGTTTGGTACACGGCCAACAGTGCCTCCGATCGCGTAATCGAACTGATCGTTTCCAGTTTCGCCGGCGTGAACTCGCTTCTAGTATTAGGGCCACGCGAAGTAAGACTATCTCTGCTATTCAATATGTCGTTAACCCTTTACGGGCCTGTGTACATAATTATGTACATTTAAAAAAACAAAAAAAACAAAAAACAAAAAAAACAAAAAACAAAAAAACAAAAAACAAAAAAAAAACAAAAAAACAAAAAACAAAAAAAACAAAAAACAAAAAAACAAAAAACAAAAAAACTAAAAACTAAAAACTAAAAGAAACTAAAAAACTTTTATCATGGGGACGTCTTTTAAGACTATCTTATAAATTATAACATTTTACTCCAATGGGATCGATGTGTGGCCCCTAAAGGGTTAATTTAATTATTAATTTGACTAGTTAAGACTAGTCAGTGGAGTTAAAATAACATTATTTGTGTTAAAATAATAAATTTCGACACATGGTAATTAAAAAGAACAAAATGTTATTTAACTCAAGGTATTTAGGTTTAAATTTTATCAAGGTATTTAGGTTTAAATTTTATCTTTTGATATTTAATAGCGTAGGGACAATTATAATAACTATACCATTTTTGATTTATATAGAGTATATAGACTAATGATTGTATGTATAGAATACTTTGTAATAAATTGTAATTGCAAGCCGTTTTATTATACACTTTAAATCCAAATGTGTTATTTCTACACGGATAAACGTTTAAAAATGACACATTTGACTGAAGCTCGTTTTACATGTTTTATTGCGTGTTAAATCCACACGTTTAATCGTATTAATATGTTCAACCGTGTTAAATGGCATCATTCAAAACGACAAAAAAATGTGTAAGAAGAGCTTTAGTTAAAACAACACACTTGGATTTGCTGTAAATTAGCCGTATAGAAAAAGAATTTCTCATTATTTCATAAAATTATACATTTCTTTTTTAAATGAAAGAAAGTTGCGCACGTTGCACGTAACTTTCTTCAACTTTTTAATACGCCATGAATGTCTGTACTCGATGCATTAAATTATGCGTTTTACTCGTTGATATTGTTTACGATAATCTTATCGTTGCATCTTTAATCGATTATACGCGTATATATCGATGCTGCGAGATTTATATCAATATTACTCGTATGACAAACTCTCTCCGTGAATGTATCTCCGATTTAAGGTCGATTTAGACATAACCGTGCCGTGCCCGTACCGTTTACGGACAGAAAGATTTAGACTCGTTTCACATGTAGGTATCCGGCACCGGACTACCGATGCCAGGTATCCGATCGATTTTCTTTGTTTTCACAAATCGGTTATCGGACAAACGTGTAAATGCTCCCATATTAATCCATACACTTCGTGATCGGATACCCGGCGTCAGTAGTCCAATATCGGATACGTGTGAAACGGGGCTTAGTCGAATTTCATCCGTTGCATCTTCGAATATCTTCTTAACTAGTGGCCGGATCGCCACTAGTTAGTGGTAGAGTTGCAGACGTTTTGATGGGAGTTTTAAGACGATATTCGATTTCGAAGGTCTGCCGTGAATGTCATTTGTGTTTTGATGATAATTTTTTAAAACAATTCTAAGGTTTTGCAATTTTTTACTTATTAGGAACTCTAGAACTTTTCGAAAGGAATCAAATGAGCTACTTAGAACTATTCTAACTTTAAATTAAACTTTTCTATTTTTTTTGGTTTTTTGAAAAAAATTAAAAAAATTTTTCTTTTATCAAGAACTCTAGTACTCGTCAAAATGCTTCAGATGAGCTATTCAGAACTATTCGGTCTTAAAGTTGGGTGTGAAGTTAGCATTCCATTTTTTAAATGCCTTTTTCAAAGTGTTAATCGCCGGAACTCTTTTTATAAACATAAAAATACTCTTATACTCTTCGAAAAGAAACTGGAACTCTAATCAGAACTAAAAAATTTTAAAGTAGGAGTGCGAACTTCACACACCCAGTGTGTACATAGCAGAGTTACTTATTTCTGCATTTTCTTGCATTTTACGATTTTTATTTCAGATATTTTTAGACTTGAATTTTGTTTTCGTATTTCTCATTTATGTGTATAAATATTTCTCATACATGTTAAATTTTTCCGTCAGTTAATATATTTGTCCAAATTTCTGTGATTTTACTTGTCTCCTTGTATATAGTGTGGAAAAGAAATTTGAATTAATTTAATTTGAAGTTGTTTCAAACTCTTACGAAGTGTTTCAATATGGATATGTCAGTTTTTATATTTATAAATTTTAGTCCCTTATGCATATTTGTATGCAATTTTTGGACATAAGAAACTAAATTAATCCCAATAATTATTTAAAAAAAAAAATGTAACGCATATATTTCAATATATGTTAAAGGGTTGTGACAAAAAGACGAATAAATTGTCCAATTTTATTTAACATGTACTTTAATATCAAAATCTAACGTTGAAGTTTTCGGACGCGCTGATAAAAAAAAACAGAAACAGAGATTATATTTAAAAGACCATATTTCCGAACACACAAATTGTTCGATCTTGCTCTTTCGCTTTTTCTCTCTCAATTTCTCTCTTTATCTATCTATTTATTTATCTATGTACTATTTAAATCTTGCGCATCCTGAACGGTTTAATCTTGTTAATATCTATGCTTTATTCACTAATATATTCAAAGTTATATGACACAAGCATAAAAATTACGATTTGGGGGAAAAATGTATACGATATTTTAAGTCCGCATCTTCTTGAAATATAGTGCGCCACGTAGTAACGCGTTCGTCGCTTTTTCTGTAGATGGCGAACGCTAAGATAGCAAAATTAATAAAAATAATTTTTGTGAGCGTATCATTTTTAATTCATTAATATGTATCACATGCTAGGAAAATACATGTACACTCCACTATCAATTGTATATTTGTTCAAATTAGAAAAAATGCCGATAGGATTTAAAACCAAACTTAATTAATTTTAAAATAATTAGCGATATTGACGATCACTTTAATGTCAAGTTAAATGATAAATCAGTATATCTAAAAGTCGATAGATGATCGACTTAGTCAAATATCATGCATGTAAGTTCTTTTTGATAGAAAAAGAATCAGAGGCGCCTACTACGACATATATGGTTCGCTAATATCCAAGTACATATATATATATATATATATATATATATATATATATATATACATATATGTATAAATATTTAAATGTCAAATTCCTTATAACACCAATAATTACAACATTTAATAGTTCATAGAATTTAAATGTACGGAAATGTACAAAAATATGAAATGTAAAAATGTAATATCAATTTTGCATATTAAGTTGACTTGAAATAAATTTAACTGTAAACTATAAAATAAATTACATGCAATAGACTACAGAGTAATACAAAATAAGAGATTATTTTAAAGTAATGATTTGGTCGGTTTTTTTCGCAATAATATAGTACATATGTATACATATAATTTTGATATATATATATATATATATATACAATATATATAAGAGATGGTATTTATTATACCTCGACACATGGTGTTATCCTAATATGTTCTCTTATCTGATCCAATGCTGAGATGATTGTATTGCTCGAGATCATGTATCTTTCCGACAGGGAAGGAAATGATTTTTCAGATCCTTTTTTAATTACTGTCTGTAAAATAAAATAAAACACTAAATTTACGTTGTCCTACTTCACAGAATATTCATTATTTAAATAACTTTCATGCGGTTGAGGAATATTATTATTTTTGCATTCAACTCTGAGAAATGTATTCGAAATACAAGAATATTGTTACAGATAATACGCATTGATGTACATTCTGCGTGAATGTATTGAGCTTTAAAACTGCGATTAATCAAATTAGACATACCCATAAGCAACGTGGTTTCCTTTTGTCTCGACACAGAGGACGGACCAAATCATAAGAGAAAGTTGTCTTCGAATACTTTTCTCTTGCTTCTTTTTCCACTTTTTTGTTTTCTACATAAGCAAAGAGATATGTATGAAGTTTTTTTTTTTTAATTGAATAGGTACTTTATTTACCCCCAAGGGGTCTTAAAGGGCGTTTTAAAGGGACGTACCCAACCCTGTACAATCCTATCTTTCAATATTCGCCTAAGTCCTATTCCGTACAAACTTTCGACTTTCCCTGCTCCGCTCAAACCGTCCACCCGTCACGCCCGCTCCACCGGAAGTCCTCTGCTTGTTGTTAGGTATTACTTGTTATTAGGTATCACCTATATATTTCGCGTTTTCCGATTAACGCAACTGATGTAGATATTTTTTAGAATATATCTATTTGGCTTTCATCAAATAGCATAATGTCATCAAAATCTTCGTCTTCCCTTGATTTAGAAGAACTCGGTGTAAGTTTCGAATTAAAGTTTGTTATTCCTGTTTCTCGTTCAGGCGGTTTCATTTGATCGAATGTTTCTATTCCACTTTCACATTGCATAGGCTCATGAAAATTAGCATCACTCATATCTGTTAATCTAGAAGTACTCGGTGCAGATTCAGTGCTTTGTAGTGATGGACAAACTCCTGGTTTGATATCTTTTAACATAACTTCCGTATATTTTGTAAATAAAGTCTGATTTTTTGAAGTGCTTGCTACAAACCGAAATAGTTCGGCTTGTCGTGCGACCAATAAATCCAAACCATTTTTCTCTATCCTCTTCATTTTTTGGTAATCTGTGAAAGGATACTGCCGCGCGAAATGGAGTGACATTGCACTTTTCATAAGGGTGAATATTTGACTCCAACCGTAAAGTGATTGTTTCACTCGTTTGGAGTAAATGTTTAACTCCATTATAGATAAAATAATTCACTCGATCAGAGTGAATTTTTCACCTTTTCTTAAAGTGAAACTTTCACTCTGTTGTTACGAGTGAACAATCACTTTACGGTTGGAGTCAAATATTCATCCTTAAGGCCGGTTTCACCAACTCCGGTTAATTTAACCGATCGATTCCATTCAAATTGACCAATCGCATTTGTTAATTTTGCTTTAACGACAAATGCGATTGATTAACAAAAGCTTCCTCATAGAGGAAGCTTTGTTTTCGTGAATTTCGTATATGAACCTTCAATTGCGTATAAAGTTGGGTTTAGTCAACCAAATTTAAAAAAATTATATATGAAATAGGGGTAGAAGAAACCAACGCAGAGATTGGTTTTTGAGATTTTTCTGCCAATATGTTCAGATTGTTGTAAAACGTCGAAATATCGCCTAAAAAAAAATGTCCGTATGTGTGTGTGTATGTGCATATTTGATGTTGTGGTTGCTCTAACTTCCGCAAATATTGAGATATCGGGCTGTTTTTTTTTTAATCGATAGAGTATCATTCAAGGAAGGTTGGTATTGAATTTGGCGATGATCGGTAAAGGGGTTCTTTTTTAAAAAATGTTTGAATTTTTTTAGAAATGTTCGTGGTTGCTCTAACTTCCGCAAATATTGAGATATCGGGCTGTTTTTTTTTAATCGATAGAGTATCATTCAAGGAAGGTTGGTATCGAACTTGGCGATGATCGGTAATGGGGTTCTTTTTTAAAAAATTTTTGAATTTTTTTAGAAATGTTGCTCTAATTTCTGCAAATATTGAGATATCGGGTTGAATTTTTTTTTAATCGATAGAGTATTATTTAAGAAAGGTTGGTATTGAATTTGGCGATAATCGGTAAAGGAAAAAGGAAAAAAAATTATAAAACAATTGTTTAATAAGTTTATCATCAACAAAATAACTCCGCACCAGAAACAGGTAAAAGAAATAATGGTTGCCAATCCAGGAGTTTTGGACCGGACTATTGATGCAATTAGGAGACAGGTCTACGACCAAATAAAAGAAAACGAAAAAAAGGTAAAAGTTTAATGAATTAAAACTATTTATAAATAATGTTTAAATTTCGAAATCTAGCAGCGCCAATTTTCAGTTTTTATTTATCAACATAAAGAATTTTCAGTTTTTGATTTATCAACATCAAGAATTTTTACCGATTTAAATTAACTCTTCTGGCTTTTAGAGACGCAAATTCGTCTATTATTTTTTATAAGTCCATACTTTCTGATATTTCATGTTCAATAGAAATAAGTGCAAGACTACTTAGTTTTTCCTGGGACATTGTAGCTCGGAGAAGGAAAAAAAAATTATAGAACAATTGGTTATTCTTTGACAGATGTACCGCCCCAGTCAAACTCCCCGCCTGGCAGTGTCCTCGAATCGGATCACGCGGGAGTATTAACGGCGATCGGCCGCGAGGCCTCACGCCACTCTGACACGCTTGGCTCTAGAACACCGTGACCGCCGGGGCACGAAGCCCTCGGGGCACGCGCTCCGCCTAACCGAGTAAGTAAGGAAACGATGAAAGTAGTGGTATTTCACCGGCGATGTTGCCATCTCCCACTTATGCTACACCTCTCATGTCTCCTTACAGTGCCAGACTAGAGTCAAGCTCAACAGGGTCTTCTTTCCCCGCTAATTTTTCCAAGCCCGTTCCCTTGCAACTAGCACAGTAAACAACTGTGCCGCAAACACGTAGAACTACGTCTACTGCACAGTATGGGCACAGCAACAACTGTGCCGCAATCAACACGTAGCACTACGTCAACTGTCAATGATGATGATTGACGTGATCAAGGAAGGCCAAGGCCCACACCGGGATGTAGCGCCGAGTTCATCATCAGTGACAGTTGACGTAGTTCTACGTGTTTGCGGCACAGTTGTTACTGTGCCTGTTTGATTTATATTTTTGT
Source organism: Temnothorax nylanderi (assembly GCF_030848795.1). Classification (NCBI taxonomy): domain Eukaryota; kingdom Metazoa; phylum Arthropoda; class Insecta; order Hymenoptera; family Formicidae; genus Temnothorax; species Temnothorax nylanderi. Next base: position 6,821 of record NW_027250392.1, on the reverse strand, counting down.
TTATTTTTTAAGCAACAACGTAGAACTACGTCAACTGTCACTGATGATGAACTCGGCGCTACATCCCGGTGTGGGCCTTGGCCTTCCTTGATCACGTCAATCATCATCATTGACAGTTGACGTATAGTGCTACGTGTTGATTGCGGCACAGTTGTTGCTGTGCCCATACTGTGCAGTAGACGTAGTTCTACGTGTTTGCGGCACAGTTGTTTACTGTGCTAGTTTGATTTTTTCAAACATAAATTTATTTTAAAAAAATAAAACAATAAATGTTTTTCTATATTTACTTTTATGTCAGAAAACATAAGATACTCATATAATTCAAGTTAGAATGCCCACGCTACTTGAATAATAAAGCTTACAGAATGCTCGCATGTTAATCTTTGTCCAAACTCGCTGTACACTTTATGATGTTTTTTTTTGGAAAGAATTGTATGATCGTTTGTGAATTAGTGTGTGTGTGTGTGTGTGTGTGTGTGTGTGTGTGTGTGTGTGTGTGTGTGTGTGTGTGTGTGTGTGTGTGTGTCTTAAAGCATATTTGTGTTTGTGAATGAGTGTGTGTGTGTGTGTATGTATTTGTGTGTGTGTGTATTTGTGTGTGTGTGTTTTTGTTTGTGTGCACGCGCGGGCGAGTGTATATAGGGGTGTGCGTGCGTACATGCATATTTATGCAAAATTAAATATTTTTCTTCAAAACCATGCTTAATATTTTGTCAATCCTCTTTATTATTCTTATTGCTGAACTCTAAATTTTAATTTGTGTGTGTGTGTGTGTGTGTGTGTGTGCGTGTGTGCGCGCGTATATGCTACTATATCTAAACGGTAAAAATAAAGAGTTCGGACTCGTTTTATCATAAATAGGAACTTCTTACGCTTTAAAATGAGATGTCAACATTTATTTTTATCAACGTCGCCTAAACTTCTTAAAGCGTATTTGTGTTTGTGAATTAGTGTGTGTGTGTGTGTGTTTTTGTTTGTGTGCACGCACACAACCATGCTTAATATTTTGTAAATCATCTTTATTATTGTTATCGCTGAATTCTATATTTTGATTTGAGTGTGTGTGTGTGTGTGTGTGTGTGTGTGTGTGTGTGTTTGTGCGTGTATGTAAGGGTGTACGTACGTGAATACATGTGTGCGCAAAATTAAATATTTTATCTTAAAAACCATGCTTATTATATGTATAAATTAATTTAAGAATATTTTATGTATAAAATAGCCGAGAAGGTAATAAAGCTATCTCTCTCTCTCTCTCTCTCTCTCTCTCTCTCTCTCTCTCTCTCTCTCTCTCTCTCTCTCTCTCTCTCTCTCTCTCTCTCTCTCTCTCTCTCTCTCTCTCTCTCTCTCTCTCTCTCTCTCTCTCTCTCTCTCTCTCTCTCTCTCTCTCTCTCTCTCTCTCTCTCTCTCTCTCTCTCTCTCTCTCTCTCTCTTCTCTCTCTCTCTCTCTCTCTCTCTCTCTCTCTCCCTTCCCCTCCCTCTCTCTCTCTCTCTCTCTCTCTCTCTCTCGGGAGTTCTTAAGCTTTAAATTGAGATGTCAATGATTACTCTACGATTATTAGTTTCGAAGATATAAACGTTCAAAGTGTGACATGTTTTCGTTGCATCTACAAGAAATTTAACTAAACTTTCTAACGCTACTGTATCTAAACGGTAAAAAATAGAGAGTTCGGACTTGTTTTATCATAAATGGGACTTCTTAAGCTTTAAAATGAGATGTCAATGATTACTCTACGATTATTAGTTTCGAAGATATAAACGTTCAAAGTGTGACATGTTTTCGTTGCATAGTCGCGTTCAATTGTTTCATCCGTGGGTACCCTCCCTACCGCGGAGAAAGACGTAGTTCTACGTCAAAAGTTTATCATCAACAAAATAACTCCGCACCAGAAACAGGTAAAAGAAATAATGGTTGCCAATCCAGGAGTTTTGGACCGGACTATTGATGCAACGAAATCCAGCCACTGCTCAGTGTACCGAGAATAAACTAAATCCTTTCTGAGAGTGTACTTGTACTGCAAAAACGGTTAGGTATTGTTGCATTTGCAAGCTGAAACACGGACATGTTTGTCATCTAGATACACAAGACATTTAATTCCCTGTAGGCCAGTTAGTACAGAAGTCATTAACCGCTGAAATGTTGCGGGCGCGCTCTTTAGCCCGAACGGCATGCGATTAAATTCGTAGTGGCCGTAAGGTGTCGAAAATGCCGTCTTGTGTTTATCTCGTTCGGCCATTGGTATCTGGTGATACCCAGATGCCAGGTCTAGGTTGAGCGTGTTCGCACCAGCATGGTTGACATGCGGATGGACAATCCCGGAAGCTGTCAATGTATGACCAGCGGGATGACTGATTCCATGAGGTATTGTGCCACTGGGCGGTAAAGTGGTTCGCGGGGGTACCGCGGGCGCGGGCGAAGTGGGCCCGCCACCTTTTTCCGGGCTCTTCGATAGGGGTCCGATGGTACCGCCCGTTGGCCCTGACGCGTTCGCCGGTTGGCTTACGTGCAGCCGGTTCCTCAGGGTCACCAGTTCCGTGCTGAGGCTCCGCAAACGCTGCTATATAGGTGCACCGCTACGTTCGATGAGGAAGCATCTTCGAGAAGCAAACAGAACTTCTTTGAGATATACGATGATGCCAATGCAGTTAAATGCGAGAGTACTTTAAGACACACTACTGCTGTTTTTCTCTCTCTTCATAATTTAAACATAAAATAAAATTCTAAAAATAAAAGTATTATGATAAAAGCCTTCAATATTTTAAATATCTAAAAATCTTTACAGTTCTGGAAATGTAATTGATTTTATGAGTTAGAATAATCAAGGAAAGAATTTTCTAAGAATTATATAATCACAGATAGATATATGGAAATGAGACATGGATATATTCTCTATTTGTGATATATTTTTTTTCTGATCTCGTTTCAGTGTTCACGTTCTCAACTTTACTTCTTATTATCGTTTTTATCCGTCACGCGTGTGTGCGCGTTCTCTCAAGTCGTGCACAGGCTCTTCGAGTACCGTTAATCTAAGATATAATAGCGGATAAGTTGAAATGGAGGAGGCTGCGCTCTCGATGGACTCCCAAGATTTCTCTCCGTCACCTAAGAGCGGCTGAGCGCGCTGTTACAGTCGATTGTGTAGTCACGTACACTGCCCGTCAATGATTCCTTTCCTGAGCGTCTCTTATAGACCTCTATGTTCCCCCTTTACTTCAGGAAAGAAATGCGACTGACCACTGTTATGGTCGCTGAGTATGACCTCGCCAGGGTATTGTCTCGATAAGAAATATTTTCCAAGATATCCCAACTTCTTGGAAAGATGGGAAGTTCTTTTTAAAGTGCAAATTAAGCACACATAAATTAATGAAACTTTTGTTTATTCTTATACAAAAATAGATATTGTAAAATATTCTATATAAAAATGTCGTTAATATTATTTTAAGTTCACCTACATTGTAGAGAAACGGAATAAATTATAAAACCATGAACAATGATGTGGAATTATTCATAAAGCCATGAACAGCGAAATGGAATTATTTATAAAGCAAAATGAACTATTATAGTTCTAGCAAATCTCTGCAAAGCTAATAGTGTAGTTAATGAATCTAGAAACTTATTGTTACGTGAATATACCAACAATGATAGTAATTTACGCCACCTATAATTTATTTAGTTGAAAATCATATTAATCAAGCAATTCATTATCACATAAAATGACAGCTAGTTATAATCTAATATCTAATAAAGTTAATCTTGATTTTTATCTGTATAAATGTCACAGAGAAAAGATTTATGTTCTAGTATCCTTCCTTCCTTCTTTATATGATAAAACTGAACTAATTAGAGTTAATTGAGGTCACATCTAATTCTCAGTTTTATTATATTCTCTATTTTACTCTATAACTCGAAATCCGAAGCAAATCGTTATACCTGGTTACTCTTGGTCGCTCTGATACAGTCTTCTTCTCCGTGGATTTTCGGCTTCTGAAGCGTAGCGTCCGTAACGTACCACTACTCGCACCGTAATGGAAAATGCCGTCTTGTGTTTATCTCGTTCGGCCATTGGTATCTGGTGATACCCAGATGCCAGGTCTAGCGTAGTGAAATACTTGGCGTTCCCCAACTGATCAAGTATATCAGTGATATTCGGCAGTGGGAATGAGTCGCCTATCGTTAGATCGTTTAGCTTCCGAAAGTCTACGACTACTCGGAGCCTTGGATTTCCTGCTGCGTCAGCTTTTTTAGGTACCACTAACAACGGTGCATTCCATTGGCTAGTACTGCTTTGAATTATTTTGTTTTCTAACATTTCTTGTACTTGCCGATTTACTTCCGCTTTATGCTTATTTGGGAGTCGGTATGGTCTTACATTCACCGGCGCGGCATCAGCGCGTGTATTTATTTCGTGTTTTACTGCTGCAGTACACGTTAATGGCTCTCCTTCTAAATGAAATAAATCGCCATATTCTTCGCATATGTGTGGGTGTGATCGTTTTTCCTCGGCGTTTAAGTGCTGCGTACGCAATGCTAGTCAGATGCGTTCGTTTCGAGATATAGCAGGTTTAGTTTCTTTTCCCGTCATTGTCGCATGTATTTTTGTTTGGGTATCTGTTTCTAGTTCTTCCAGCGTAACTTGTGGAATCGGTATTTCAATTTCCTTGTCTGTAGTATTTATTACGCTTACAACGCAAATATGATTCTCCGGTTTCACTAGGCAGTTTCCAATATAAACTCCTGGTTTCATCTCTCTTGCTCGTACGATACCTTCTTCATCTTTATCCGTAATTGCCTCTATTATAGTCTCGCTGCGAGGCTTTAGTGTGACCCTTCCATACGGGTACAACTTGAAAGTTTCTTCTTTTATCTTTAGTTGCATTTGCTCGTAATCGCAAGATGCGGCGTGTTTCCGTAGGAAATCTATTCCTAGGATTCCATCGTATTCTATGGGCATGTCTTCTCCTACCACATAAAATGCGTGTTTAATTTTTAATTTATTTGTTTTAATGGTTGCATACACTTTTCCGAGTGTGTGTAGTTTGTGTCCCGTGATTCTGGTGAGGGCTATGCGGTCTTCATAAACTAGGGCGTCATCTTTCAATGCGTTTAGCTTTATTAGTGAAATTGTTGAACCAGAGTCATATAGCATATTCGATGCTCCGGGTTTTACCTCTCGTATGGGTAATCTTGTTAATAACAGTTCTGGCTTCGTACGGCCGTGTGGCACACTTTTGATATGTGTAACCCGATATTCTGAGGCAGGTCGTGGTTGTTTTCCTCTCGCCTCCTCCTGTTCGTCTTCGCTGCTTGCAGAGTCAGCGTTCTTCCTTCGGTTCGGCACTTTTAATTGTTGTCTTTTTTCGTTTAGTCTCTTTTTGTTTTCTTCGGATTTATTGTTGGGGGTGTAGTTTCGCCCTTTTAATGTCCAACACTCATCTCGGTTGTGCCCCGATTTTTTACAATAATTGCAGTATTTCTGCAGTGCATTTACTTGTGCAGGTCTGCTAGGTTTAGGTAATGCGTTTCCGTGACTTCGGCATTCCCGTCCATAATGACCAGTTTTTCCGCATTTAAAACATTGTACGCTCTGATTTTGAGGCTGTCTCGTATATCCTGGCTTATTTTTGTATGGCGAGACGCCCGTTTTTGTCGCGGTTGGCCCTATGAGCTTTTCTTCCGCGCTCGCTCCCGTTATGGCTTCTTGTAACGTCGCATATCGTTGCGAACGTACGAGTATTTTTAATTCGTCGCGCAATCCTATCTGGAAGTTAATTAAAGCTTGTTTTTGTATCGTTTGCTGGATAGCGCGTTTAAACATACTGGAGTGATCTTCTCCTTCTATCATAGCGTCATATAGCTTCATGACGCTATGATAGATACTCATAGCTAGTAGATCGACTCGTTGCCCAAAAGCGTGTGCGCTTTCGTTTGGCTTTTGCTTGAGCGTATTAAATTCAATCTGCAAATGGGTAGTGCTCTGCTTGGCTTGATAGCAATCTTCTAATTGCTGCTTTAATTGAGCGAATGTTTGTATATCTCGCGTTTCAAAATCTTGCATTGCCTTTCCTTTTAGTTTTGTATATAAAATCGCTTGTACTAATGATTCTTTGTCTGTAGGCTGTATATTATGTACCGCATATGTGCACGCGTTTATAAACTCTTGTAATTTTTGTCGCGATGTCCCATCGAACTCAGGGATCATGCTTCGTGCTTCTTTTAATGTTATAGAATTTGGTATGGAACTACGCCGATTTCTTATATCGAGTTCCGTCCGTCCGTAATTTTCGCTTGAATATCTTCCGTTTCCGGCTTCTACTTGGTCGCCGTTTCGTGCACTATTTTCTAATATTATTAACCGTTCTCGTAATTCGCGCGTTTCGTCGCGCGTTTCCATACGCGATTCTTCTTGCATTTTCTGCATTTCCCGTAATAAATTGTATATCAAGAGACACGGTAGTGTCTCGTGCCAAGTACACGCGGAGCGAGACCGACCGTGACTCTTTTACGCGACGCGACGGGTTGCGAGTACCCAAGATGTTGAGATCTCGATAACGAGTGAACGGATCAAGTTCTAAGTAGGCTTGATCGATAGCTTGGGGTCGACTTTGGGGGGGTATCTCCTATAATATTTTCCGCTACGTGCCCTACGAGCGGAGATATTGTGACGCAAAGTCCAAATGTGAAAATTTTTTATTAAGATACGTCTACGTCAACGCTCTCAATTCAATATATTATAACATACATGTAACAAACAGATAACAGAGAAATGTCGCTTTCACTTTTTCGACACTGGCGGCGCAGGTATCGCCAGTTTCGATATCGCGCG
>NW_027250391.1:0-22695 GCF_030848795.1 Temnothorax nylanderi | reverse complement strand
TTAAAATATGATTTATAATTTATGTTGTCAAATATAGACGTAAGATTTTTCCGGAGACGACCGGGAAAAGCGGCGTTACAGCGCTCACACGCTAAATGTAGACAAAAGAGAAAAGAACGTTTGCTTGCTGCCATTCCAGAAACTGAAGAGCAACGACAGCTGCAGCAAAAGCAGCAACAGGAGCAACAACTACAGGCACAACGAGAAAAGGCGCAACAACAACTACAACGAAATATGCGTATATTGGAGCTGCAGAGAAAACTGCAGACTATAAGAAGACAGATTCGGGAGGAACAGATGGAAAACTGGCCAGGACGAGGCCGATATAACTATGGTCGTGGTTGAGGTTGTGGTGGACGAGTAAGAGGACGTGATCATGGTGGTCGTGGTCGTGGCGGCCGTGGTCGTGGCCGTGGCCGTGGCCGTGGCGGCACAGTTGTATTATATAATAAATACGGCAATATTTATATTTAAAAATATATTAACATTTTTTTTATTTTGTAATAAATTGTTTTTTAAATAAAAATTTTATTAAAATAAATTACTAAAATGTACAATTATTAATATAACATATAACATATATACCTCCATCAACCACCATCGTGGTATCATCATTATCATAATGATTCAAATCAATTAAATCATTATTATCATTGGGATCCTTGGGAACGTTGGGATCCTTGGGAACGTTGGGAACCTTCTCGGCCATGATGATCGATAATTACGGACGGACGAACACCTTCGACGTGTCCTTGCTCTTGTTTGGCTTTCCTTATGGCACCCGCTTCTCTGAAGGGCACGATACGGCTAGCGATCTTCGTAATATGGTGGCACAGGTTGATAAACGCAACACACAATAAGCCGCTCTTGCTTTGACTCGAATCCGTCCGCCATTAACGTCGCCGAAAATTACGCCGCAAACCGTCGAAAGAGACAGCTTCCCCACTTTCGTACTTTTTGATGTGCTACTCCCACTAACTTCTCCTACCCTTACTCATAGGCTGCGTTTGAAAACGTCACCCAAGTGCACACAAGTATACTCCCTTCTCTTTCTATCTCAGCGAGTTAGAAGGGGCGAGTTAGTGCGGCAAGAAGCAACGCGGTAGCCAATCAACGTATCGCTTTTACGTAAGAACCAAAAGTTTAGGCTAATGTTGTGTCACTTCTTACCGCGTTGCAATAGAGTCCCTATAGGGACTCAACTGCGCGACAAGTGTTTCCGCGTCCTGTGGGCAGAAACCATAACTCGTCGGTAGATGAATGCGCCATCTATAGATAGAGCGGTGCTTTTAGCACTGTGAGCGTGGAACGGATCGCAGCCTCATAGAACCGAGCAAAAACCGTAAAAATGTCACACTGCATCGCACGCACATGATTAAAAAAAGATTTTTATATAAAAATTTGGGGAGAATCTTCTTGCTATCGGTCGCTGCTGTATAAATAATTAATAAAAAATTAATAACAATTAAGGGAAACCGCGTCCCCTCGCAAATACTTGATAAATCGTTTTGTTATCGCAAGAACGTAATTCCCTTAAAGTTTGGAGAGAATCGTTCTTTGCTATCGGTCGCTGCTGCATTAATTATTAATAAAAAATTAATAACAATTAAAGGAAACCGCGTCCCCTCGCAAATACTTGATAAATTGTTTTGTTATCGCAAGAACGTAATTCCCTTAAAGTTTGGAGAGAATCGTTCTTTGCTATCGGTCGCTGATGAATAAATTAACAATAAAAAATTAATAACAATTAAGGGAAACCGCGTCTTGTCACAAATATTTGCTGATTCGTTTTGTTATCGCAAGAAAGTGATTGCCTAAAAATTTGGAAAAGATCGTTCTTTGCTATCAGTCGCTGCTGAATAAATTAACAATTAAAAATTAATAACAATTAAGGGAAACCGCGTCTTGTCACAAATATTTGCTGATTCGTTTTGTTATCGCAAGAAAGTAATTGCCTAAAAATTTGAAGAGAATCGTTCTTTGCTATCGGTCGCTGCTGAATAAATTAACAATAAAAAATTAATAACAATTAAGGGAAACCGCGGATTGTCTCAAATACTTGCTGAATCGTTTTGTTGACACGAGAACGTGATTCCCTGAAAATTTGGAGAGAATCGTTCTTTGCAATCGGTCGCTTTTGTATAAATAATTAATAAAAAATTAATAACAATTAAGGGAAACCGCAGATTGTCGCAAATACTTGCTGAATCGTTTTGTTGTCACAAGAACGTGATCCCCTAAAAATTTGGAGAGAATCGTTCTTTGCGATCGGTCGCTGCTGTATAAATAATTAATAAAAAATTAATAACAATTAAGGGAAACCGCGGATTGTCTCAAATACTTGCTGAATCGTTTTGTTGACACGAGAACGTGATCCCCTAAAAATTTGGAGAGAATCATTCTTTGCGATCGGTCGCCGCTAAATAAATTATTAATAAAAAATTAATAACAATTAAGGGAAACCGCGGATTGTCACAAATACTTGCTGAATCGTTTTGTTGTCACAAGAACGTGATCCCCTAAAAATTTGGAGAGAATCGTTCTTTGCTATGTTCTACAGTTATTTATCGAATAATCTATAACAATTAAAACATATTTTTATATCAAACCGATAAAAAAAACAGTTTGAATATTGTCAAAAAAAAATATATATAGATATATTTAATCTTCATTAATTAATTATATCTAAGAAAAGCCCAGCGGCCGATAATAATTAACCTACGATACGTTCGTACCCCCCGAGGAACCCACATGATATTCGGCCCTGTCCGCGAGACGTTCCGCTGCTAGCGCCCGCTGCTAGCTTCAGCGACATACGTTTGGCTAGTGGAAAACTTTGGGACAAGTATAATAATCTTAAGAAGTTAGTTATAAAACACAAAAAAGCGTGTGAAGAAGACAATGTTGAAATAACTCCTGAGAATAATGATGACTGTGAAGAGGCACTAATTGCATTACGTGCAATTCAACCGGAAGATATAAATATTGAAAAATTGTGGAAAGAAACATTTACAAGAAGAAACAGAGGAACTTCGATTAGAAATTATTATGAAGAATATCCCATTTTAAAAACTGCGATTGGTGCTACACTTGTAAGAATATACATTGACATTTTAACGTTCTATAACTCAAGTTAGAAATGCGTTGTAATGTAATGTTAAGGGGTTAGTCTACCCTGGAGAGCAAAAAAACAAGCGAATTTTCAGGAATTAATTTCAGACAAAATATCGGTGATACATGAATGATTTTTTTTGCGTTATCTTTATTAGGGTTTCAAGAACATGTACAAATTTTTTGGGGTAAAAAATTTCAATATGGCGATGAGGCACACTTCACGCGCAACCATGTTTTTTAGAGGTGGTCAGACGGTGTAGGGGAGACCGGGGCCTAACCGTCAGTTTTTTTTCGGTGCCAATTTTTAACAAGAAAATAAATAATTGAAGTTAAATGTGGTATACCACTGTAAAGAGTGAACCTTTAGCTACAAAATTTATTAAGGAAATTTTTATCTACGTCGCTTTGTTTAACCGGTATAGAGCAAAAACGACAACGGTGCAAAAATTGAAATCTCAAAAATGCCGGGGTTTAACCGTCACCCCCCCAGGGTTTATCCGTCACACTGCATTTTCAACACATATACATACATCTAATCCTAAAAAATAATAGGATACATTTTAATAATTGTTTTTTAAGAGAAAAATATAAAAATTTATTTAAAAATAATTGTTTTACTTATTCCATAAAACAATTTAGGCACGTGAATACAGAGGTTAACCAAATCGTAAACTCCCCAACGGCACGTCATATTGTCAACGCGGGCAACCACGGGGAACACGCGTGACGGCGTTCCGGTGCCATAGGATCAGCGCGGACCCTCGAGCAACCTAACCAAGCCGCGTTTCTCGCGGGGGAGCGATAAATAGCGACAGGGGGGTTAGAAAAGCTCGCGGTGGAGCGCGACCATTTTACCGACTCGACGGCGTCCTCGCGCCGATTCCTCGACGCGCCGACGACGACGACGACGACGGCCACGACCACCACGACGACGACGACGACGACGACGACGACGACGACGACGACGACGACGACGACGACGATGACCACCACCGACACCACCACCACTACAACGCCGGCGACAATGACGCCGAGACGATGCGGCGAACGCTGGACGATGCGGTCGCACGCGCGACTGTCACTGACACAACGACTAACAACGACGATCTACCGCGCGCGCGGCATGTCAACTCTCGCGCGGAAATCGCGGGATCTCCGAGCCGTGCCGTGCCTCGCCGTACCTCGCCGACGTGCCGTGAGCGCGAGCGATCTCAAAAACAACGGTCCGCCATCTTTTCGGTCGGCCAAAACACCCGTTTTGCGACGATACGTGCGTACTATTTCCCTCCTATACAAACTGACGCACGTGCAAGGGAAGACAGAATCACGCTCGAGGGAAACCTTGCAACCGTTCGCTTAGCCGAGGCGCCGGGAACACGCCGGAGGTAACAACGGCTCCGGAACACACAAAAAGTAGCAGGCTAGAGCATACAGATTAAGAGCGCCGGATACGCGAGTCCGAAGAGCCCATATGGCTAGCGTTTTCTTGAGAAAACAGCCGTAGAACCAGCGGAGGGGACCGGGGTCAAAATGACCCACACGGACGAGCCGCGGAAGGCGGAACGAGCAAAACGGCGATGGGGACATATCGGGAGGCACGAAAAGGGGAGATGCCACCGGTCGTAGCGCGAATCCGACAAGGGGCCCGCGATATAGCGGTACCGCGCCAGGATGACCCCCGAGAGCGAGCCAAGGGGGCCAGCGCGGGCAAAAACACACGCGGAGCGAATCGGGGCACGCCGACCGAGACCGTTGACGCGATCCACAGCGAGATCCGAATCCCGAGCGCGGAGGTAGCGGGGTCACGCGAGGTACCCCGCGAACGGAGGCGCGAGGTGACGAGACGAGGGGCGGCTATCGGAACCGGCCAAAGGGGCGACCCGGAAGCGAACCACCCGATCCGCGACGCGCTGAGGTCACCGGGGGCGGAGATAGCGGGGACACACCGCGTCCCCCGCGAATCGGGGCACGATGGTCGAGTCGAGGAACCGATCGGCGGAACGCACCCAGGGACCCCTCCGGGGCACCGCGACATCGGCGGAAGCACGTTCCGACGTTCGGGGGCCGAGATACCGGGGACAAACAATGGCACCCGGAACTCGGAAACCGAGAGTCTCCGGAGCGAAAGAGGGGACGGAGAGGTATCGGGGGAGGCGCCGGAAGAGATCCCCGAGGTCGACAAAACCACTCGGCGGAGTGGTTGCGAACCACGGGAACCGGGGGCCCGGGGCACGAGACTCCCCAGACAGATGCGTGCGGACGTGCGGGAGCCCAGGGGTGAGAACCACGGGCGACAGGGAATGCGAAAACAGCACAAGAAAAGAGAAAGTTCGGAACATCTGGCGCGGAAAAGTACTGCGGCGTAGAAATACCGAGAGTGGGATCGACGGTCCCGAAGTGGGGACGCCGCGAGAGCCCGGGGACTCGTGGCAGTCGCTCGGATATCGTGGTCGCGGTAACACGTACTAAGATTCTCGTATAAGAACTCGGCGCGTAGTTTAGCGCAGCGGTATATTACAACCGAGCACTCCCGCGTACCATCGCGTTAAACATAACTCGTTTTACAATAGCGAGCGGTAATTAATTACCAATTGTAACGACGTTCGACGAATGTGTCAGCGTGAAGCGCATACAGTGCGGCGATTTTGTAATCAACCACGACGATCTGAAATAAATCAATCGTTTGTTAATATACGCAGTGTCAAGTTAATGTAAATTACTTACCTGCTACGTACCTTGTCCCACGGCATCGATCCAGCGTAGTCCAGCGGTGTTCCAGTATGCGATAAGGCGAGGATCTGGGACAGTCAGCGGCAGTTGAGATCCATCCGGGGCGAGAAGCTGAAAGGGAAGGCGGTCGATTAGTTGAGCACACTCATTCTCTACTTACCCGTTTCGACGACAGGGGTGTCCATCGTTGTCCAGCGAGGGCCAGTGGCAGTGGCAGCAGCGGGGCGGTGATCCATCCAGCGTTGAGAACCTGAAAATAAGAGAGAATTAATGAAGTCTTGTTGCAACGTCGTATCGTGATTTCGATAATTACCTTCTCGGTAGAATGAGGTCAAACCGAGTGGCGACCGTTTGAAGGACAAATCTGGCTGAAAAGTTGATTTAGCGCGCGGTCCACGTGCCCATAAAGTGACGTCCGGTCACAACCTAACCTGAAATCGCCGTGAGCCGAAGTCGTGCGCCCGGCGCGCCACAGTGACGAGACTGACGGATAAATCCCGGGTGCTTACTGACGGATAGGCCCCAAGCACAAGTTTCAGGTTTGATCGCCCACGAAATATTAGACATCAACGATAATGAAAAAACTACACTGGATTCGTGTTCAGCATGCATTACTCTTTATAATCACGTACTTTGAGATTTGGAGAGCAAATATTATTGCAGATATTACAAAATTTCCACGCGCAGAAAATTTCACTTTCACCTTCCGAAAACACGTTTGCCCTCGTAAAAATCATAACACGGCAGATAACCTGCCGAAACTCCGTTGGTCACATGGGTACCATAAGCAGCGTTTACAATGTTAATAGCGAGTTCGCACAATATACAGGTTCCGAGATATTTAACTTGACGCTTCAACCCCGGCGACGGTTAGGCCCCGGTCTCCCCTACATGGTTTCTGACATGTGGGTGGTCTGAAACAAAAAAAAATATGGTCATTAACTATATTGTATTGTCTTCGGAATGACGGAGCTTTTTTTCTCTCTTCGTTTTTGGCGTCAAGAAAAAAATTCCTGAATTTTTCACTGCATTTTTGGACCCAAATTACATGTTATTATTATTAATAATTATTGAACAAAATATTATAATGATAAAATCGTCCGTCATTCCGAAACTACTATTCCATAGAATATGTGTGCAAAATTTCAAGTCGATTCATCGATTAGAACTCGAGATATCGTGTACACCGTTTTGAAAAACATAGTTTCGAGAAAAACGCATTTAAAGTTTCGGCACTAGTTTTTTGAGTGAAAAATTGCATTTTAAGCGTCTTACCGTTAATCAGCCATTCCTGCGTCATACAGTGAACCTTCCTGCTCGTGAAAATCCTCTTCGAGAGCCGATCGTGCTGTTCTTCTCTCAATTCGTCCTTCTTTGGAGGTCTCGAACGACCGCTTGTCAGCAACCGAAATTCTTAACTCATCTGCTTTGTCGCACATTTCAACGGCATTTGGCCCAATTTGCAAATTCAGGACGCTCATCATTTGCAGGATACTCTCGTAGCCGTGATTGAAGATGCTTGCTGCAAAATACGATGCCACTTCAACTGTTTTTGCGCCACTAAACACTCGTTTCGGAGCAAACGACCATATCATTTCCACCGCACTCTTTGCATTTCACCATTTCACTCAACGTTGAAAAAAATGTTAAAAATGAATAGTAAAATGAATAGTAAATCATTACGCTGTACCCGCCGAGCAGGTAACGATTTGCCGCAGGTAGGCGTTTCGGAGCACTCCGTAGCGCTTGGGTAAAAGCTCGAAATTTCAATGAAAACGATTTCTGGCAGGTATGAGACCTTTTGTCCCTTATTCTAGAGGGTTCAAAGGATTTTTTAAGCCAATAAAAAAAATCGATTTTTTGAAAATTCCAGGGTAGACTAACCCCTTAATGGTTATAGTTGCAGATTGATTTTCAACTGGAAACAAAAACAGATACGCTCACTTTCCAAAAGAAATGGCATGAAATCGCTCCGTATATAAGACTTCTCGCTGAGAAAACAGAAGTATGCCCAACATTATGTGAGGTGACAAATGGTAAATATTACACATAAATAAATTTTGAATGCTATAATTAATTTTTGCACAAAACATTCTATTTTAATACAATATTTCCAAAGTCATGTCTAAATATAAGGGGTACTGCATGAAAGTAGAACAAGCTTGGCATATATGATTTATATATTACTTGCAGATGTACCTGTTGAAACATTAAGCCTTCTCATGTTACCTTATTTATTAAAACCGAGTAATGTGAAAACAGGCAATAAGAAGAGGTGGAAACCGTCCAAAATAGAAACTGCTAAAAGTTTTATTTTTCGAGTTTCTGTAAGCAATTTTTTACATATCTTTGAAAAATTATTTGCAAAATATAATTATAATTGGTTTATTTTATTGTATATATCATTTTTTTTTCCAGAATATAGCAGATTTGGAACCTAAACTCCAGAAACGAAAAGAAAAACTTGAAGCTTATGGATTGACACTTCAGCCAATGGTGGTAGCAGTGGGTTTCATTTTAAACTTGACATCTTTTTACGTTATTATTAACGATGTTAAGTATACATCAACAAGTTTAATGAATGCAATTGATTTATGCTTTAAAATCTTCTTTGCGCTAGATGCAACATATCCAGCAGATTCTGAAATTGTGTGGTATTTTTTACAACAATATATTTATGGCATTACTAACAAAAAATATCACCGTAATTTTATTTCTGTTGAGACCACTTGGCATGATGTAGAACAACTTATGCTTACTCGTAAGTAAATCACTTCAATAATAATTATAGCATCGCTAACTCGTTTATGGAAATATAAGCACATATGTACATTCCAAAGATGATGAAATGTGAATATTGTCGAAAAACCTTTCCGAAAAGGTGTCTCAAGCTACATACACGTTTTGAACACCGTAAAAGTATTGCTAGTGTAAAATATACTTGTAATTTCAAAGATTATAATCGTTGTTATTCTAATTATAAAACTCTTCATCTACATAAAAAGCGTTGCAAACATTTTGAAACAGCAATATTTGAATCTGACATTTCCACAAATGTAAATATCGATGATATGACTTTAAGGTAGTTCTCCGGTCCTTATACTAGAGAAAATCGATTTTCTCTAGATTTTCTTGAAACTGTGAATATACGTTAATTTAGGTGTGCTTTATCCGTGGTATAAATTTCAGTACCTCTTCCGGTATAAAAAATAAAGATACTTAGCCTCAAAGTTTCAACTTTTACTAATGAAAAGGTTTTCCAGGCCAAACGGTAAAAGATACGAGGTTGGCCAAGAGGACCAAAGTTGCTCCTCTCGTCGAGTTCTATAAGGAAAAAATGCCAAAATTAAAAAAAATTAAATTAAAAATTTTTTTTGGTAAAAATTGAAACTTTGAGGCTCAGTATCTTTATTTTTTATACCGGAAGAGGTACTGAAATTTATACCATGCATAAAGCACACCTAAATTAACATATATTCACAGTTTCAAGAAAATCTAGAGAAAATCGATTTTCTCTAGTATAAGGACCGGAGAACTACCTTAAAACAAAATTTTTGTAATGAAAAAATCGAGTCTGATTGTGATATTAATGATATAAATGTTAATAAAAATTGGAACACTGAAGGAATACGTCATGAACTTCGTACATTTGCATTACAACTAATATCGTCTCTACATTCTGATGCAACATTATCTCGATTACACATTACTCGTATTACGCGTATATTTCATTCTTTTCTTAATTCTACGTACATGGACAATATAAAAAGAAGAATATCTCTCATTAAATCACCAGAATCGGATTATATAGTTGAACAGTTTGAAATATTGCAAAATGTTTTCAACGATATTGACAGTGAATATAAAAGAAATAAAATTTTAGTAAATAATGGATATAATTTTAAACCTGTAAAAATATTTTTTGGGACAATGGAAATTAGAAATAAAACTGGATTAAAAATTCAAAACGTGTATGGGCAATTAATGCCATTAAGAAATATTTTAAAAGCATTTTTCGACATAAATGATATATTTCAAAAAACTTGCGAGTATATTGCAACATTAGGTGAAAATAACGATATTTCCAATATTATAAAAACCGATTTTTGGAAATCAAAAATCTTAAATGTCTCAAAGGAAAAATCTTATATTTTTCCTTTGTTTCTATACGAAGATGCTTTCGAAACAATAAATCCACTTGGATCACATGCTGGTATATACAAGTTATGCGGAATGTATATTTCAATACCATGTTTGCCACCGGAATTGTATTCTAAGTAAGATAGTATTTTTCTTGCACAATTGTATCATGCAGATGATTCCAAAATATTTTCAAAAGAAGAAATTTATTCTTATTTAATTCACGAATTAATGTTTCTAGAAAAAGAAGGCATTACATTGAATGTAGGATCTGCAGTTATTAAAGTATATTTTAAACTCACATTAATTGTCGGCGACAATTTGGGATTACATGGTATTTTGGGATTTGTAGAAAGTTTCTCTACCAATACGTGCTGTCGATTTTGTAAAGTATCAAAGGACATGTCTCGTAAATTGTGTAGTGAAGACGTTAGTATATTACGCAATAAAGAAAATTACGCAGAAGATATAGCAACAAATAATTTCAGTTCCACAGGTATTAAACAACAGTGCACATTTAATGTCTTAGACAGTTTTCATGCTATTGAAAATTACAGTGTTGACATAATGCATGATCTATTAGAAGGCGTGTGTGTATACGAAATGAATAACATTTTACATTATTGTATTGTGGAAAAGCATTATTTCACTTTAGAAACTTTAAATTGGCGTTTAAAATTTTTTGATTTTGGTTCCGTGGCGAACCGACCTCCTACAATATCACAATCGCATTTACTTAAAAAAAGTATTAAAATGTCAGCTTCTGAAATGCTAAGTTTTGTATTACACACTGGCTTAATTTTTGGTGATCTCATTACTGATCTCAATGATAGATATTGGGAACTTTTCATATTGTTGCGAAAAATCCTTCTTATAACACTCCAAGACAGTGTTACAGAATCAACAGCAGATCTATTAGAAAACTTAATTTATGAACGCTATATATCGACTTGTTCGGCGAAACTTTGAAACCGAAACATCATCTAATGTTGCATTATCCTCGGATTATAAAAATTGTTGGGCCGCTCCGTTCTCTGTGGGCAATGAGGTTCGAAGCAAAACATCGCCCTTTGAAACAATATGCGCGTACAATTACTAGTAGAGTAAACCTATGTTACAGCATTGCAGTGAAAGAACAATTAATATTGTGTGACTTATTTGCAAAAATGCAGTCTGGTTTTTTTTCATTTATTACATATAAAAAAAGTACTTCAATAATTTTAAAAATAAAAATTTATTAAATGACTATACAAATTATATCATATTGAAGAGTCTTTCTTTTGGAAATATATCATTTAAGAAAGGATCAGTTGTCTTATTAAGTATTAATAACGACAACTATCCGACATTTGCAAAAATTATTGACATTTTTAAAAGTAACAGTACTGTTGAAATCGAAGGATAAACCCTCCGTTTCTGCAAAGAGCCGGGACGTCATCGCCGACACACCCGACATGTCCCACAGCAAAGGGGAACCCAGGGTGCAGCAGAATAAGGACGAAGTGCAGAAGGGGCAGGAGGTGCAGGTAATAGGGGAGCACCGAGACGACGACAGTCAGATAAACCTGACCCAGAGGAACCCGACGGGAGACGAGAACGTAAGGCGAGTCTCCACAGTTCGTGGAACTTGCCGATGAGGAGGTGGAGAGGCTCATGGCGAGGGGCAATACCCGCATCCCGGAAACGTCATCGCCTAGGAGCCAGTTGTTTGCAGCAGAGGAGGAGGTACGGCAGGAGCCGCAACCAGAGGGGACCGAACAGATGACCGAGGGCAGCTATACCCAGCTGTAGAGTAAAAAGATCCCTTTTTTCTAATGTACCTGCGCGATTCAACGTCGAAAGATTCGAGTCAATTTTATTTCATATTAATTTTATACGTTTTATTAAAGTACAATTAAGTTTTAGATACATATACATGGCAGCGAGCCAGCGCATTAGCGACACATAATAAACAACACATATACACAAGTACACTTGACATTACAAGAATAAAAGAAATAATAAGTATCGCATGATATCAATCACCCAGCAAAAATATCCTATCCTAAGAGCAAACAAACATCCGTTAATATGGATTCAGACAAGTTCAAATTATTAGTGTTGACATTTATTTTTATTTTATTTGCAATCGCAGTAGTCAGCATTCTATTGCTCACGTATTCACACAAAGTGCTACCGAAATCACACTATTTACCCTAAGTGCAGCAAGATGAAGTTTAAAGAGTACATCGTAGTCTC
The DNA here is from genome assembly GCF_030848795.1 of Temnothorax nylanderi. Taxonomy (NCBI): domain Eukaryota; kingdom Metazoa; phylum Arthropoda; class Insecta; order Hymenoptera; family Formicidae; genus Temnothorax; species Temnothorax nylanderi. Next base: position 10,473 of record NW_027250391.1, on the reverse strand, counting down.
CTTCATCATATTCTATCCGTTAATTGTTAACTTTCCAAATCCTGACATAGTAATCACACTATTCTTACTATTCACACTTTACATACTAATATTAGGAGCGGGAGTAGATCCGCGACCGATCCGCGAGTGACGGCGGTAATTTAATAACAGTTAAGTTACACTTTTAGCATTATTAGCGAACAAGACGTATTCCTGAGTACGCGCATATTTTATTTAAGTTTTTCGAGCATTAATTGACAACTACACTTAACAGCACTAACTACACCTTACAGGCCATAAGCCGATAGAAGAACGCAGAGACAATCTGTAAGTGGAAGAAATTCCTAATTGACATATTTGACAATAATATTAAGGCCTTTTGGATCGATACACAGCCATTGACATTAATCTGAAACATTTAAAAACATTCTGAAGGGTTACACCTTTACACTACACTTTCAACACTTTCTACACCTGTTTCGTAGATTCAGCGTGCGAGACGAGCCAGCGAAGGCTCTACACTTTATACTACACCTTTTACACTTTCTACACCTGTTTCGTAGATTCAGCGTGCGAGACGAGCCAGCGAAGGCTCTACACTTAATACAACACCTTTTACACTTTCTACACTCGACGTCTTTGAATAAGCGTGCGAGATGAGCCAGCAACGGCAGTTACACTTTTGATACACTTTTAGCACTCCGAGTGCAGATACGTAAAATTCATTGAATTTCCAGTATATTATTTACAGTTACGTCTCATGGAAGAGAGAACAGCCATATGGAGTCACTCCAGGCAAAGGTTTATTTAACATTGCACATTGCATTAATTTTCATTATATTCAGTTACACTTTGTTACGCTTTTGTGAACTATCTACACTTTTAGACGGCATTCAGCCAATTTGATATTGTATTCATGATTTTGATAATTAAACATTATTCCCTGTTGATTTAAGATTATATAATTATGCTATTATGCGTGCGGTAATTTTAAGCCGCGTTATACTTACCATTTATACTTACCTTATGACACCGACTCCGGTGATTAGATGAGACGATTCCATAGCGATCCTGGGTACCTGAAATAAAGAGAAAATACTTACCTGGTTTCATAGGATTCGTCTTTTGTGACGTTGAGAGTCACTCGATGCGAATCGAGTGACTTTGAGTTCGCTTGCGCGAAGTTTGCGTGCAGCGACGCGTTTGGTTCACGCGAGTGCGAAAGCCAAGTCGCGACGTTGCACTTTAAGTGTAGCATCTCACGAAAAGGTGCCGAGTCCCAAGAACGACTCGGCAAGCGAAGTGCAGGTGGAATCGTACCATCTACACCCCGCGGTGCGTTCCGCCAGTGCGAAGGTTGCGCGCCTAAAAGGAGGACTCAGCGCATGCGTGAGTCTAAGGTGGGAGAACTCGACCCGTTCCTCCCGGACAGTCCGTCGCGAACTTTCGAGACGTTAACACGTAGTAATACCGGTTGCGTCGCACACATCGAAAAAGGCGGTCTTATCCCGTTATCCGCTAGCGTCAGTAGCGTGATTGAATATTGATTAGAGGCGGTAAGTGCGTGATACGGGTAATTCCCATTGCGCTTATTAAAGAGAGGGCGGCGATTCGGTAAAACTCGGCGTAATTCACGCGACCGAGCGAACACGCGCGCCGAGAGATTGCTGTACAAGTAGATTAATAAAATATGATTTGTTTGTAATAAACAAAAAGCATTAATTCGCGACCCCAGTGAACGTCCTATCCGATATTCCGTATATACGCTTCGCTTAACAAGGGCGTGGCCGACGGCCTTGAACGCGCCTGCGACGTAGACGACAGCCATCTTGCTGACGAGGAAGGACGGGGCAACGCAGTGGAACGTGGTTTCTGTATTTGAGCCGAAAAATACAGTGGCGACCGTAAACACAGCCCAAGTAGTGATTTCTGCCCAGTGCTCTGAATGTCAACGTAAAGAAATTCAAGCAAGCGCGGGTAAACGGTGTACCCTGTGCCGTTTGCCCATAAAACGGCCGTGCTGCTGCCCAATCCCAAGTAACCAACTTGGCGTAACGGATGCAGCCGGTCGTACTGAACAGGGGAGCGTCTCGCGAGGCGGAGCGCGGCGGGAGCTCGTCTAGCGTGGGCGGTGCCCGACACGAGCGGGGTATATGGCCCACCACGTGCCCTATATTCCTAAGGCGCGTTGACTGCTGCCGAATCCCGGATCTCCGGGCAACCGATGAGCGACGCGTTAACAGCGCATCTGTGCGTTACGTGGGAGCTGGTGAGCACGGCACCGGCGACGGCGACTCGTCAAACGTGAGCGGAGTACGCTCGACACGAGTACTACGGGGGTAGGGAGCCCCACCGGGAGGCTACCGGTGCCCTACCAGTTGGTGTCGGACTCGTAGGGGCGGTGGTTCGCATAGCCGAATGGGCGGCATGGAGGACCTAGTGTGGGTCGCGCTATGAAGCTTATGTTGCGCATTACCTGTAAAAGGGGTACTATGGTACCCCAGGTCCTGTCAGTTTGGGCTGATCCAATCCGAGTGGATCACGTTCGCTGCAGGACTGAACCCTGCTACCTGGGGAACACCACAGGTACAATAGTGAGTCATAAGGGCGTTACGGGAAACCGTGCCCCTACGTCGGAAGAGTCGCCTCTACCGGGAGTATGTAATCTTCGGGTATGTACTCTGTAATGGGCAAATCCACGGTGGCGGCTCTGATGCTAGCGCGAAGGGAAGTACTGATAACGTTGGTCGCACTCCGACCGCGGGGAGGATTATGGGGGGGCTAACCGCCCCCCCAGACCCCCCGGTGCGGTCGTATCTATGACTCTTTTTACAGTAGCCAAATGCCTCGTCATCTAATTAGTGACGCGCATGAATGGATTAACGAGATTCCCACTGTCCCTATCTACTATCTAGCGAAACCACTGCCAAGGGAACGGGCTTGGAAAAATTAGCGGGGAAAGAAGACCCTGTTGAGCTTGACTCTAGTCTGGCACTCGGTTAGGCGGAGCACGTGCCCCGAGGGCTTCGTGCCCCGGCGGTCACGGTGTTCTAGAGCCAAGCGTGTCAGAGTGGCGTGAGGCCTCGCGGCCGATCGCCGTTAATACTCCCGCGTGATCCGATTCGAGGACACTGCCAGGCGGGGAGTTTGACTGGGGCGGTACATCTGTCAAAGAATAACGCAGGCTATAATTCTAAATTTGATAGTTTCGATCGTTGTTCCGGTCACACTGTATCTAACACTTTATCTGTATCTGATTTTGTTGCTCATGTGCAATATTTATTTACAAACTACTTTGATGTTCATTACCAAGCTTATGCTATAAATATTTCAAATAAATACAATGTCGTAAATTTCAGTTCTTTGGTATACTATAAAATATTTACGTTAATTCAGAAAACAGATGGCAATTTTTACATAAGTTGTTAAAGAGTGAACTTTTGTTGTCGTTCATATCACTGCTGTTTGTGTAATATGCATACAAAGTTATAACTATTTTTATTTTCAAGCGATTTTATTTTAGTTATTAAGGCTTCAGTTATAAGTCTTTTGTATTTCCTCGGCGTGGAATTCTTAAATTGTATTTTCTTGTTTCCATTAATTGGTACAGTATCACATGTAGTAACTATTTTTATTTTCAAGCGATTGTATTTTAGTTATTAAGGCTTCAGTTATAAGGCTTTTGTATTTCCTCGGCGTGGAATTCTTAAATTGTATTTTCTTGTTTCCATTAATTGGCACAGTATCACATGTAATGTAGCTTTAACTTATATGTTTATATATATACAGGGTGTCACTGAATGTTTGGTACTTTTCTCATATTTAGATAGAGCGAGCCAAACTGAGTCGAAAAGTCATGTACCATTTTGCAATTTTCGCAATAGTTGATGAGTTATTAATGATTAAAAATCGCCGTATTAGCCCGGCCCACCGCCAAATCCAAGCGAGCGCGAGATGCGGCCGCCCCGCGGTCGGCGCGCGGGCAGTTGTTTTCTACTAGCGGCGATGATTACGCACGAACGGCGCGTAACGCCGGGCCCCCGTCCTGAGCGATGATAGTTTCTCGCCTTTTTTAAATAAAAATAAAATTTTCTAACAACATACAAAAATTTTTTGTGCGTACGTATGTACATACGTGTGTACATGCATACACACAGGAACATATCAATTGTACTGCTTAAAAAAGCGATTACTCAATTTACTTTTTTTCTTTTATTAAGTAACGGTTGTCTTTAAGAAAGAATATTTTCTTGATGATAGTCTTAAAATGTACAAATTTTAGAAAGAGTCTTTATCATGTACTCGAAAGAAGAATTTATACTCCTTCAAAGAACATAATAAAATTTTATCAAAGAAAAGTCAAAATAATAAATAAAGTAATATGAGGACCCTCGAGATTAAAATAGGAGAAGTTAAGGCTATGAGGGTCAGACGCAGATCACAGTGCGTAATATCAGAAATAACTGATTTATTCGTCGTTTTGATACATTACATCGATCCGTACGTTTCGGCTCAGTTTTGAGCCATCTTCAGCGGTAGTTACAGAAATTAAGTTACACGTTCTCCGTACCGTACGGTGAGTATACTGATTCAAAGTATCAGAAAAATAGACCAATTGATCCATATCTGTAAATTTGTTCAATTAATGTTGAGATATTAAAAAGATCCCTTAGGAAACTCACCATTCGGTCTGAAAAACGTGGAATACAGAGCCATGTACATAATAAATACTCTCTGCGAGAAGACTTGACGATCTTATCGACACGACACATGCACAGCAATGATATGAAAGGTCTTGCAAGAAGAGGCATGTCGTAGGTCAACACACCGGCGAGGATTATAACAAAGCACGATTTGACACCGTCTCAAACTGACACGGATTTTTTGCATCATGCATATGTCACGGTTTTGAGCAAATTGTAATCCATGCTCATGAACTTTGGTCGTTGGCAAATCGGGGTTTTACTATTGGTACATGTGACGGTACATGTGACATATTGTGACGGTGTCAAATCGTGCTTTGTTATAATCCTCGCCGGTGTGTTGACCTACGACATGCCTCTTCTTGCAAGACCTTTCATATCATATGTGTGTCGTGTCGACAAGATCGTCAAGTCTTCTCGCAGAGAGTATTCATTATGTACATGGCTCTGTATTCCACGTTTTTCAGACCGAATGGTGAGTTTCCTAAGGGATCTTTTTAATATCTCAACATTAATTGAACAAATTTACAGATATGGATCAATTGATCTATTTTTCTGATACTTTGAATCAGTATACTCACCATACGGTACGGAGAACGTGTAACTTAATTTCTGTAACTACCGCTGAAGATGGCTCAAAACTGAGCCGAAACGTACGGATCGATGTAATGTATCAAAACGACGAATAAATCAGTTATTTCTGATATTACTCACTGTGATCTGCGTCTGACCCTCATAGCCTTGACTTCTCCTATTTTAATCTCGAGGGTCCTCATATTACTTTATTTATTATTTTGACTTTTCTTTGATAAAATTTTATTATGTTCTTTGAAGGAGTATAAATTCTTCTTTCGAGTACATGATAAAGACTCTTTCTAAAATTTGTACATTTTAAGACTATCATCAAGAAAATATTCTTTCTTAAAGACAACCGTTACTTACTAAAAGAAAAAAAGTAAATTGAGTAATCGTTTTTTTAAGCAGTACAATTGATATGTTCCTGTGTGTATGCATGTACACACGTATGTACATACGTACGCACAAAAAATTTTTCTATGTTAGAAAATTTTATTTCTGTTTAAAAAAGGCGAGAAACTATCATCGCTCAGGACGGGGGCCCGGCGTTACGCGCCGCTCGTGCGTCGCGCCGTGTCATCATCGCCGCTTGGAGTAAACAACTGCCCGCGCGCCAACCGCGAGGCGGCCGCATCTCACCGCGCGCTTGGATTTGGCGGTGGGCGGGCCAATACGGCGATTTTTAATCATTAATAACTCATCAACTATCGCGAAAATTGCAAAATGGTACATGACTTTTCGACTCAGTTTGGCTCGCTCTATCTAAATATGAGAAAAGTACCAAACATTCAGTGACACCCTGTATATACGTAATAATATATATACACACACATACGTACACATACACGCAGGAACGCACACACAGATTATTAAATAAACTTAAAAAAGTGCAATGTTGATTATTTATTGTATAAATATGTACATCCGACCTTTTTCTTATCATATAATTAACCGTTATAATGAAAGGAAAAATTTTTAGATTGGATAATATATACAGTTACTAAACCAGATTTTAAGCCGACTACGTGTAAACGTAGTCATATATACATAGTGAACGAAACCATATACAAAAAATAAGATTTTACTATAACTATTAATACAGTTTATTACTATATAGTATGTTTCATTGTACTATCAACTGTGTTTCATGTAACTATATTTTATAGTATGGTTAACTACACGAAAATCTAATTTTGGTTCATAATAACCATTTCATATGGTTAGACTAATTCATGTCATAGTAAGGCTGACTAATCTGTGTCCATTTTACTATATTTTGCATGTTTAACTAAACTATAAATATATGGTTGATGCCAAAATTCACTATAAAATATAGTGAGATTATAGTTATTCCAACTATATTTTTCTCTCAGTGTGATTGCGAAAAGTTAAATGTATAGAGGACTCCTCCTGATTGGATACTGCCCAGACGATATACCGCATCAGAACGTGACAAATGATGGAAGAAGAACTCCATCTGGAGATTGTGGGGTTCACGTTTGCACTTGGGGGTATACGATAGCGACTGGTTCTTCGCACGTATTCAGCAGCGATGATATGCTGATCGCGAGGAAAAGTATAGCGCGATATATTATAGCCGTTGCAGAACCGAAAAACGTCAAGCAGGCAGAGTATACGGCCTGTCTCATCGATAGCGACGACGCAAAAACAGCCAAAAGTCGAGATATTAGTTTCAATACTAAATCACGAATGGTAAGAGGTCCACCAAGTGGTTTTTCAAGCACACTTGAATACTGCGCACAACTCTGTAAAAAATCTGATTTACAATAAATAAGTATGAATTAAATATATATACAGAAATACAACAAAATATTTAAAAATGCAAAAAATAAAAGAAAATAAAAACAAAAAACAAAAATACAAAAATATAAAGATACAAAAATACAAAAAAACCCTTAAATATCCTTTTTCACCTCGTTAGGGGTCGAATTTCCAAAAATCCCTTCTTAGTGGGTGCTTACATTATGGAAAGAATATATACTCCCCAAATTTCATATTACTAGAGGTTTAGGGTTTTGATGGGTTGATGAGTCAGTCGAAACATTTGTTTATACACGTATACATATATATATATATATATATATATATATATATATATATATATATATATATATGGGACATTCCACGTCAACTGAGACAGAGCTATGCCCAAAATTTGTCACGACCAAAAAAATCGTTCCTGGGCTCAAAATGTTCGTACTCTCATGTACTTTCGAAGGTCACATAGCGCTTGCGGAAAATTCAAAATGGCGGTCAATAGGGAGCCCATTAACCCCATTAAATATCACATTTCATCCGGAAAATGACGATCCCCAAAATTTGTCACGACCAAAAAAATCGTTTTAGGGCTCAAAATGTTTGTACTCCCATGTACTTTCGAAGGTCACATGGCGTTTGCGGAAAATTCAAAATGGCGGATTAAATATGGCCGCCCGTAAAAAAATGTCACTTGATTCGGATGAAACTCGGTACTAGGGGGTTTTCGAGGTCGCTAATTCCGAATGTGAAGTCGAAATTTAGAAATTCAAAATGGCGGATTAAATATGGCCGCCCGTAATGCAGAAATGTCACTTGATTCGGATGAAACTCGGTACTAGGGAGTTTTCGAAGTCGCAGATTCCGAATGTAAAGTCGAAATTCGGAAATTCAAGATGGCGGTCAATAGGGAGCCCATTAACCCCATTAAATATCACATTTCATGCGGAAAATGACGATCCCCTAGTTGATGATCATCATTCATTGAATCGTTGTTTGTATCTTGAACATATTTCATATAACATAAAATTGTAATTATGTGGAAAGCTCTCTGCGTTTACCAGGATTGAGACTGTCTTCAATATCAATATTCGAAGCCCGCATTACTTCCTTTTTTTATTTATTTTTTATATTTATTTTTATTTTTGAATTTTTAAAATTTTTTAATTTTATTTTGTTATTCGTTTGATTAGATATAATAAAATTATATAAGATGTACAATTTTATAACGTTTAATATTGAACAACTGCAAGTGCCTTTTTGTCTCAACCCTGGTAAACGCAGAGAGCTTTCCACATAATTACAATTTTATGTTATATGAAATATGTTCAAGATACAAACAACGATTCAATGAATGATGATCATCAACTTGGGGATCGTCATTTTCCGCATAAAATGTGATATTTAATGGGGTTAATAAGCTCCCTATTGACCGCCTTCTTGAATTTCCGAATTTCGACTTTACATTCGGAATCAGCGACCTCGAAAACCCCCTAGTACCGAGTTTCATCCGAATCAAGTGACATTTCTGCATTACGGGCGGCCATATTTAATCCGCCATCTTGAATTTCCGAATTTCGACTTTACATTCGGAATCAGCGACCTCGAAAACCCCCTAGTACCGAGTTTCATCCGAATCAAGTGACATTTCTGCATTACGGGCGGCCATATTTAATCCGCCATTTTGAATTTCTAAATTTCGACTTCACATTCGGAATTAGCGACCTCGAAAACCCCCTAGTACCGAGTTTCATCCGAATCAAGTGACATTTCTTTACGGGCGGCCATATTTAATCCGCCATTTTGAATTTTCCGCAAACGCCATGTGACCTTCGAAAGTACATGGGAGTACGAACATTTTGAGCCCTAAAACGATTTTTTTGGTCGTGACAAATTTTGGGCATAGCTCTGTCTCACAAGGGAACCTCGCGAACTGGAACATTCTGATTTTAATGAAACTTTCCACACATGTACGGGGAGTAAAAAGATGAATTTAGATATTTTTTGTAGCTGCCCAAAAACGGTTTTAAGGGGTGAAACCACTGCTTATATGTAGAGCGGTTTTTTTGCTTTTCTCGATATATCTCGAAAAATATTTGAGATATCAAAAAATGTTTCTCATAAAAGTTTTACAGTAAAATCTCCTCTATTCGACAACATTAATAATATTTTTAAAAAATAAATTTTTAAACAAAATTTTGATTAAAAATTAAAAAAATTTTTTTTTGAAATTTTATTAATGTGGTTGAATAAAGATGTTTTTACCATAAAACTTTATTTGAAACATTTTTTGATATCTTGAATACTTTCCGAAATATGTCGAGAAAACAAAAAGCCGCTCTACATATGAAGGGTGATTTCACCCTTTAGAACCATTTTTTGGCAGCAACAAAAAATTTATAAATTCATCTTTTTACCCCCCCCCCCTGCCCTCCTATATGTGTGCAAAGTTTTATAATAAGAACATTTATGTGTATTTAACCGCAACAAATAATTTTTTTAAAAATTTATTTATTTTTGCATCTCTTATTTAAAAAAATATCTGTTGCGTGCGTTATTTAATAAAATTGTAAAATGAAGATACTTTTATCCTGAATGTACTTATAATTCTTTAAACAATATCGTAACAATTTTAAATATGAAAAATTACTGCAAAATATCTTCACGTACAACGTAAAGTATCTCAAACTATGAATGGGACAATTTGAACTAGCTTATAATAATCCTACTCATGTCCTAATCATCCACAAAAGTTTTGTCAAAAAGTGGGTTACTAAACCTAATAAGTCCGCTTGTGAGACGAAAGCAACACGCGGTTGTGGCGAAAGCAATGCGCCGCTTCTATATAGTTCTATAAAGATTCTTCTTTTGCTTTTCGTACGTTAGCTACGTTGTAAGAGATAAAGATTGAGAACAGATTGTATAACATTATACTTTACATTTCTAATCAATATTTATATTATTTACTAAACTATTATTTACTGTTCTGCAGTTATAACACCCTAGTAGCACATGATGGAGTATATAAACGTATATACTCCATCATGTGCTACTAAGGTAATACTGAAAGAAATCCAATGAAACAACATAAAGGTGATAAAAAGGAAAACGCATATTTTTTTATCAATACGTTTAATACTATGTATAATAATAATAATTATGATTTATATTGAATCCTCCCCTTTCTCCACCCCTTCTTCCTCCTCCCCTTCTCCCTCCCCCTCTTTTCCTCTAAAATTAAAGCGGGTAAGGTCCTGCCCGCTGATTATAACAGCGGGCACGCGACCGTCTCCCACCGACTCTTCCTCGGAGATCAGCTGAAAATAAAATTTACAAATAAATAATACATAAATAGAATACTCAAAAACGCGCGCGCGCATGTGTGTGTGTGTGTGTGTGTGTGTGTGTGTGTGTGTGTGTGTGTGTGTGTGTGTGTGTG
>NW_027250390.1:0-22762 GCF_030848795.1 Temnothorax nylanderi | reverse complement strand
CGGGAGTTAACAGGGTCAACTCCCGTTGTTTGTCGCGACGGTGAAGCTTCCCCTGGGGGATTGATTCTCCCAGGTCGCGTAGTCCGCAGGTCGCCCCTCGGAGGGACAGCCCCCTCGAGGACCGTCAATTTGCCGCCGATGGCTGGTCTTGTTACCGGCGGCATTCCCTCTTGGTCGATTTCCTGAAAGATGCGTCGCCTATTCTCCTCGGCGGCCTTTCTCTCCTTCTCCTCGACCTTGTCGTTCTCTTCGTCCGAAGAGTCCGAGATGACGTTGTTCTTTCTCCCGGAAATGGCGATATTCTTTCTCCCCCAGGTCCTTCCTGAGCGGTCCGGTGATGGTGGAATTGGAGCGTCGTTCTCCGCGTCCACTTCCATCTGTCCCTCTCTTCTCGCGGACAACGTCTTTTTCACGAGCTCGCGTAATTCGGCGTTGTCCTTGCGGAGGGCTGCTACCTGGGATCGGAGATCCTCGACCTCCACGTCCCTAGCGATCTAGCATTCCTGGCCACCCATTCGGGTTACCAGGTGCGTCACCGCAGCTGTGATAGACGCAGCAGCGTCGTTGAGGTGCATCCGGTCCGTCCCCCTTAGGCTGGCCGTAGTGCAAATCTTATCGACTTTGCCGACCGCCTCCAGGATCCTTGCCGGGAGATCGTTGGTGGGAGCCATTTTAAATTCCTCCAATCTCTTCTTCTCCCGGACCTTCCTGCTCTTCGAGGTTTCCGCCCCCACAGACGGATCCACCAAATCGCGGAGTCTCTTCTCTTCTTTCAGCCTTTTTTTTCGGGCGAGTAATATCTTTTTAACCTCGTACTCGCCCGTGGTAACAGGTCTTCCTCTCTTACGATCGGTGTCCTTGGTCCAGAGCTTTCCATCTGCCGGACTCACAAACACCGACGTATCCGAGACGTCAGGGTCGTCTTCGTCTCCGTCAATCGAGTCGACGTCCCCTATGGTGGCGTCGGAGCGCTCCGCGTCCGACCCACCGGTAGCCGGGTCAGTCTCAAGGAATTTCTTCGACCTATCGAGGAGTCGGTCGGTTTCATTTCTCCTCCCGGTCTTAGTGGGAGACCGGGATCGAGAGGTTTGACCCGCCATCCTCTGTGCCAAGGGAATATCCTCCTCAGGGGTATCCTTGTTCCGCGTGATCTTCGCGGCTCTGTCACGCGCACTTTGAGGGCCCAAAGGCTTTTTCGCAGTGCTCCTGGACCTTTCGCTTCCAGAGTCACTGGCCCCTTTGAGGGGGGCCATTTTGTCTCCCGCCTTGGAGGTCTTGTCACCCCGAGGGGCTTGTTCGCACCCCTGGAAGTTGGCAAGGTAACCGTCCAGGTCTGTTGCCTGGGCGCCTCCGCTCCAGTGGCTACCTCCCGCCGCATTATTGTCGACGGTTTCTCGCCCACGCGAAGAGTCTCCGCCTTTAGGGTGGCTCTTGGCTCCACCCTTAGCGATCGTATTTTCCCCCAAGACGCTCGCTGACAACGTCGTGGGTAGCCCATCGCTAGTTGACGACATGGGGGGACTGGGACGGTATCCCCCATCACGCCGGCCCCTGGTATCCGATTCCAGGGAGTTTTCTCCTTTCGTCGACATTATCATAGAATTTACGGTGGTTTGTTTTCGGGGTGGCCTTCCCCTAGGCTGGTTGCCTGCCACGGCTGACGAGCCCAGCCTGCCCGAGTTCGGGTATCCCCGGGCCCGCCGCACCCGTATCGAGGACGCCCACCGAAGAACCGGCGGCCGCCCCCGACCCCTGGGAGCACCTCCCGCCAGCAGACGCCTCACCGGGGAGGCCCAACCGCGCCCCCAGCGAGCAAAGGAAGGACCGGCCGAGCGAACTTGATCCCAGCCCCCCGCCACCCAACAAGGGCAAGACGAAGGACCCCCCCAGCGGCCGCCCCCAGCGAGTAACCCGTACGCGCCGCCGGCCCTCAGCCGACGGCAGGGATCGCACGAACCCGTACCGGGAAACGTCCCGGCGGCCCGGTGCGTCCCCCCTCCCAGGTCGCCCCGGCCCCGACCTCGGAATACGTCCGATCGGCCCGAGACGACCCTCCGTGCCGGAGGCACCGTGGGACCACGTCCCTGGCGTGCAAGCCTCCAGCACGGGTCTGCCCCCCACCGAACCCAGCACCACGTACTGGGCCGAATGGGAGGCGGTTATCCCCCCCTCCTAGGAGAGAGGGATCTTCGCAGTCCCTCGGAGAGGCGATCCAGGCCCGCAGCGCGTACGACCAGGGTTTCCCCGGCCGCAGCGCTTCCGTCCGAAGACGGAGAGCAGGCCTTTTGACCCCCCCACCGAGAGAACCCCGGCCGACTCTACCCCACCCGCAAAGGGACACCCCGAGCCACTCCCGTGCCGGAGCACCGGCGTGCAATGGGTAAGTGGCCCAACCCCGGGATGGGGCGACGTAGGACGGGAAGTGCGCCCGCCGAGCCCCAGGGCCGCACTAGTGCCGGACCAGGCCATTGCCCGAGAGATCCGACACCCGCGATCAGCCCAGGGGCGAGGCGAGCGACCCCCGCCGCTACCTCTCTCCCCAGGGAACAAACCAATAACCCCTCCCCGGACCTGCCGGAGCACCGGCGTGCAATGGTCGAGAAGGGGCCCCCCGTTCCCCGTGGTTTTTATCGAGGTTTTCCTTCCTCTAGGCCAGCGGGAGGAGTAAAAACTCCCCCCTAACGGTCCCGGCCGACCGGGCGTTTGTAGTCGGGGTCGCCTTCCCCTACCGGCGCTTAGGAGCCAGGGACTAATCCCTGGCGGGGGCGCCGGACCCCATTGTACCCCTCACTTCCAGCGTACTGGAAAGAAGGGTACGGTGTACTCTTAGACCCTGTACCTCCCCACCGGGCCCTCCCGACGGTTAGACCAAAGGTACTGCCCCAGTGGATCACTGGTACAAGGAGCCCTCTCACCACGGCAAGGTGGCACACCACGAGAGAGAAAATGCGCGACCTGTGCAGTTGGACACAAGAATACGCGACTTGTGCACTTGGACACGAGAATGCGCGAACTGTCACTTGGACACGAAAATGCGTGGCCTGTGCAGTTGGACACGAGAATACGCGACTTGTGCACTTGGACACGAAAATGAGCGACCTGTGCACTTGGACACGAGAATGCGCGACCTGTTCACTTGGACACGAAAATGCACAGCCTGTGCAGTTGAACACGAGAATACGCGACTTGTTCTCTTGGACACCAGAATTCGCGACCTGTTCACTTGGACACAAAAATGCGCGGCCTGTGCAGTTGGACACGGGAATACGCGACTTGTGCACTTGGACACGAGAATACGCGACTTGTGCACTTGGACACGAAAATGAACGACCTGTGCACTTGGACACGAAAATGCGCGGCCTGTGCAGTTGGACACGAGAATACGCGACTTGTGCACTTGGACACGAGAATTCGCGACCTGTTCACTTGGACACGAAAATGCGCGGCCTGTGCAGTTGGACACGAGAATACGCGACTTGTGCACTTGGACACGAGAATGCGCGACCAGTTCACTTGGACACGAAAATGCGCGGCCTGTTCACTTGGACACGAAAATGCACGGCCTGTGCAGTTGAACACGAGAATACGCGACTTGTTCTCTTGGACACCAGAATTCGCGACCTGTTCACTTGGACACAAAAATGCGCGGCCTGTGCAGTTGGACACGGGAATACGCGACTTGTGCACTTGGACACGAGAATACGCGACTTGTGCACTTGGACACGAAAATGAACGACCTGTGCACTTGGACACGAAAATGCGCGGCCTGTGCAGTTGGACACGAGAATACGCGACTTGTGCACTTGGACACGAGAATTCGCGACCTGTTCACTTGGACACGAAAATGCGCGGCCTGTGCAGTTGGACACGAGAATACGCGACTTGTGCACTTGGACACGAGAATGCGCGACCTGTTCACTTGGACACGAAAATGCGCGGCCTGTGCACTTGGACACGAGAATACGCGACTTGTTCACTTGGACACGAGAATTCGCGACCTGTTCACTTGGACACGAAAATGCGCGGCCTGTGCAGTTGGACACGAGAATACGCGGCCTGTTCACTTGGACACGAGAATGCGCGACCTGTTCACTTGGACACGAAAATGCGCGACCTGTGCAGTTGGACACGAGAATACGCGACTTGTTTACTTGGACACGAAAATTCGCGACCTGTTCACTTGGACACGAAAATGCGCGGCCTGTGCAGTTGGACACGAGAATACGCGACCTGTTCACTTGGACACGAAAATGCGCGACCTGTTCACTTGGAAACGAAAATGCGCGACCTGTTCACTTGGACACGAAAATGCGCGGCCTGTGCAGTTGGACACGAGAATACACGACTTGTTCACTTGGACACGAGAATACGCGACTTGTGCACTTGGACACGAAAATGAACGACTTGTGCAGTTATGTCTGTGAAGTTGGCCCCCCTTTTTCAAAATTCCGAAATTTTTATTAGAGTTCTGGATTCCCCAGCAAGAGTTCTAGAGTTCTCTATAGTTTTTAAAAAGAGTTCCGTCATTTAAAGTGATGAAAACACCATTTTAAAAATGGGGGGGCTAACTTCACGGCGCCCTCCATTTAAAAAAAATGAATGTTTTATGGTAGTTCCGGATAGATTTCGATGAGTTCTAGAGTTCCCTATAGGTTTTAGAAAAAGTTCCGTTCAAATAAGCCCAAAAATCGATGTCAAAGTTGAACAAAAAATTTCCACATTTTTTTAAAAATCAATTTTTTATGGTAGATTCAGAAAGATTTCGATGAGTTTTAGAGTTCCCTATAGGTTTTATAGCGTTACGACCAATATTTAGAAAGTTACAGCCCTTTAAAGTGCCACATCTCGAAAATTTTCTAAGACCCGACGGTAAATTTTTTTTCCGGAAAACGGCAGTTTTCGCGGGAGTTCTGGTCGCCCCCGAAACAGTTCTATCGAAAACTATTAGGGTCCGAAGCGATCAGACCAATATTTCAAAAGTTACAGCCCTTCAAAGTGCCACCCCTAATATTAAAAAATGATTTTACCGGAGTTCTGACGGGAGTTCTGGTCGCCCCCCGAAGAGTTCTATCGAAAACTATTAGGTTCCGAAGCGTTCAGACCAATATTTCAAAAGTTACAGCCCTTCAAAGTGCCACCCCTAAAATTAAAAAATGATTTTACCGGAGTTCTGACGGAAGTTCTGGTCGCCCCCCGAAGAGTTCTATCGAAAACTATTAGGGTCCGAAGCGATCAGATCAACATTTCAAAAGTTACAGCCCTTCAAAGTGCCACCCCTAAAATTAAAAAATGATTTTACCGGAGTTCTAACGGGAGTTCTGGTCGCCCCCCGAAGAGTTCTATCGAAAACTATTAGGGTCCAAAGCAATCAGACCAATATTTCAAAAGTTACAGCCCTTTAAAGTGCCACCCCTAAAATTAAAAAATGATTTTACCGAAGTTCTGACGGGAGTTCTGGTCGCCCCCCGAAGAATTCTATCGAAAACTATTAGGGTCCGAAGCGATCAGATCAATATTTCAAAAGTTACAGCCCTTCAAAGTGCCACCCCTAAAATTAAAAAATGATTTTACCGGAGTTCTGACGGGAGTTCTGGTCGCCCCCCGAAGAGTTCTATCGAAAACTATTAGGGTCCGAAGCGATCAGATCAATATTTCAAAAGTTACAGCCCTTCAAAGTGCCACCCCTAAAATTAAAAAATGATTTTACCGGAGTTCTGACGGGAGTTCTGGTCGCCCCCCGAAGAGTTCTATCGAAACTATTAGGGTCCGAAGCGATCAGACCAATATTTCAAAGTTACAGCCCTTCAAAGTGCCACCCCTAAAATTAAAAAATGATTTTACCGGAGTTCTGACGGGAGTTCTGGTCGCCCCCCGAAGAGTTCTATCGAAAACTATCAGGGTCCGAAACGATCAGACCAATATTTCAAAAGTTACAGCCCTTCGAAGTGCCACACCTCGAACATTTTTTAAGTCTCGAGGGGTAAATTTTTTTTTTTGAAATCGGCAGTTCTCGGAGGAGTTCTGGTCGCGTTCTATCGAAGACTATTATGGTCCAAAGCGCTACGATTAATATTTCAAAAGTTACACCCACCCAAAATGTGCACTTCGAACATATCTATAATTTCATTGTCGATTTGTCACAAAATTAAAAAGACTGTGTATAATACGACTAACTGACATCAACTCTATTTACGACTGTTACAAGTCGACAATGTAATGTTGCACCATCTTTTATTAAAAACTTACCATTCTTCGTAATTTTTTTACGTCTTTAATGTGCATCTTTCTGTTTTCTTGATTATATGATTATAAACATGTAGTCAATTTTAAACCAACTTTCTATTAGAAGGCAACTATGGATTGATTAATTTATATATTTTTAAATAATATAATACTAATGTTTGGTAATTAAGGATGTTCTGGAGATACCGTCCCAACCAAAATTATGCAGAAAATATTAAAACATTAATATTAATGGATTCTCCAAGGATCCAAAGACAAAAATATATATATAAATAGTTACGGCACATCTAATAGAGTGTGAAAAACGTAGATGTAGTGACTGTAAATAACTGTTATTAAAAAAAAATTTTTTTAATTGTAATTGTTTCAAATTTTGTTGCTATATTTTTGTTTGTTGATGATCTGCTTGTGTGTAAAATATTATTATATTGGTAACATTTTTTAATGTTCACATTTTTCTGTAAAACCCTTTTAAGACGGATATTCAAGGATTTGTAACTTTTTATCTAAATTGTTAATCGATTTGAAATTTGGCCCTGATCTTTGAAACAGAATACAGAATATGATAATTTTGACTAATTCTCCAGAATACCTTTAAAATTTAATTTATGATTTATAATTTACGTACTGACGTCCACGTTATTACTGTCATAACTTAGTATTAATTAATTTGTTATCAAAATGAAGGCGTTTGATTTATCAGAAATTAATTCTACATCATTAATTCCCGATTATTTATCATTTCAAACTTTATATTACAAAAATAATTGTTTTTATCATCAATTTGTTTAGTGGAATGAAATTGATGATGAAAAGAAGCGTTATTATCACGAATTCTAATATGGAAGTATAAGAATCAGGAATCATTCAATTGGGAAAAGGAATTTATTGGCAAAAGAAATAATAAGACAAATTGTAGCAAAACATAAATTCTGTTTTAATGTTATATGTTAAGAACAAAATACAAAGAAATATATAAAATGTATAAGTAATACATAAGTAATATAATATATACTAGAAGAAAATGATGAAAGAATAAATTTGCACATTGTATGTAAAATTTGTAGAAAAAAAAATCTATATATATATATATAGATTTTTACTTATATATATATAAGTTTAAGCGTACACCCACGTTGTGACAATCCGGGCTATTTCTATTCTCTCCATCCTTTTTCTCTGCCTCTTCCTCTTCCTTTTTTTTATCCTCCGTTCTCTCTCCATCCTGTCCGTTCTTCTCTCCGTTCTGCTACTCCATTCTCGTCCTCTGATCCTTGCTCGCCGCGCTCTTAAGGAATAGTACCTGTAAACACAGATAACGCAGCATTTAATTAAAGCAATTAATGCAATCATTTATAAAATAAAATTAATTTTACAACTTTGCATTGACAAAGTAACATACCTGTTGTTTCTTTTGAAGTTCTTCCTCGTCTTTTTCTTCATTCTGAAGTGGGCAGGCTTCATCTATGCTATCCTTCTCTATGCCATTCGTTCTTCATTTTTTCGCTTTCAACTCTTCTATTCTTTTCCTCCTTCCTTTGTTGCTCTCTTTTCATTTATGTTCGTAGTAAAACTCTTAATGGCCTCAATGGCAGTCTCGCTTTTTCTTCTTTTGTTCTCCTCTCTTCTTTATTGTCTCATGTCGTTTTCCGAAAGACTATCCTAATTCATACACAATCATTATTATTAAAGAACACCCATAATAAAAAATTATACAAACTGTTGTAAACTTTAGCTGCGTTCCTATAATCATTCAGTACTGAAAATCTATAGTTTACGCTTCTGATAGCTTCTCCCAGAGTTCTATCGATGAATTAGGATCCGAAGCGCTGAAATAAAAAATGACAAAGTTACCTTAAATGTCAGGTCTAAAAAATTTTTAAATCACAAAGTGTTTTCTTATTTTTTATTTTTATTAGAAGGCTGGAGGAAATACATTACACCTTACTAGTAGGGTAGTGTGGGACTCCTCCACGGAGTAATGCGAAACAGGGTGTATCCACTAAAAAGTCAGCCATCTAAATTACAGCTCTCTAAAACGTCAGGTTAAAAAATATTTTAGAATGTTGAAGAATGAAAATTCACTTACCTATATAATAGATATGCTGTTGTATTACACACGGGTTGCAATCATGTCTCCCTATTAGAAAATATCGATTTTTACTCTAACAGGTAAGATATAAATGCCACCCATGCGTACGTATGTGTTGATAATTACTCCAGTTGCGCAATTTCAATCTCATTAACTTAATATTTAAAAAACGTATTTTTTTTATTATAATAAGACTTACTGCGCACGGCGCAGAATGAATTTTCGTGGTAATCACTGCGCACGGCGCAGAATAAATTTTATGATAATCACTGCGCACGGCGCAGAATAAATTTTATGATAATCACTGCGCACGGCGCAGAACAAATTTTCGTGTAATCACTGCGCACGGCGCAGAATGAATTTTCGTGGTAATCACTGCGCACGGCGCAGAACAAATTTCGTGGTAATTACTGCGCATAGCGCAGAACAAATTTTGTGATAATCACTGCGCACGGCGCAGAACAAATTTTCGTGGTAATCACTGCGCACGGCGCAGAACAAATTTTCGTGGTAATCACTGCGCATAGCGCAGAACAAATTTTCGTGGTAATCACTGCGCACAACGCAGAATAGGTTTTCACAGTAATTACTGTGCATTTTAATATGACTCAACCAATAAATTACTTTTTTCGTGTTTTAATTTTAATTTGTTTTCTATTATTTTAATCTTATTTAATGCTTGTTTTTTATCTCCATATATATTTATTCATTCGTCTTTTCTTCTTTTATCGTTTTTCGTCTTTTGTTATATATAATGTAAAATTCATAAATTGATTAATTATGTTCATCTCATTTACATCTTTATGTTTTAACATAAAGTACTATGTGTGGATATATTTCTTCACTTTCATCTGCAGTATATCGCTTTGCAGGCATATCGTCGAACTTGTACCAATGAAAACCTGTATATGTAAATGCTACATAATGTCCCTCATAGTCTTTGCGGCCACATTGTATGTATGATGAAAGGCCTGCCAAAGAATAGTTATTATTGTTAATTTTAATAGTTTTGGCTACATCATTTAACGTATGTTTCCGTTGTTGTATTTTGTTATTTTCTATATAGTTTGTATCAGTTGTGACACTTGTGTCAATAAATATATGAGGTCCACATGTTATGGTACGAGTAGTAGTCTTTTACATTCATAACATCTTGTTTCTTTTGCAGTAATAATTGTGTCGTCGATCGCTCTTTGCATATTATTAAAGCCGTTCTTTAAAATTTCGTCAACATTTATGTTGTACGTTGGTGATGTTCTTTTATGTCTGTAACCACAATTGTTACAATTGTACTCAGTTGTATAACTTGGGATGCTTTTTAAATAAATAGTCTATCAAATGCGCAACATTACAATTTGCATTAAGTGATAGATTAGCACGCGTGCGTTTTCTTTTGCTTGCGAAAAGTGGAAGGTTCCATAAAATTGATGCTCTTGTGCTGTAATCGTTCGCAATAATTTTTCCGCGTTCTAAAATGTCTGTTGTAAATTTTACAAACCTATTCAATGGAATTAATGCAGCCATATTTGTCTTGTAGGTATTATGTATACCCATACCATTTGCAACTACTTGAAATGTAGAATCAAATGCACAAGTTTCAATCAGCAGTATTGGTCGTTTATCAATTCTGGTCGCTTTGCACATGCAGCCATTTTTTAAAACTGGCAGACCTATAGCTTTGTTTGTATTGCTGAAATCCCACTCGGGGCATGGCGTTAAATAATTTGGTTTCAATCGTTTTGAAACGCGTGGTTCAGAATTTTCGGATGTCTTCCTCTTTATTTTACCTCGCCAATTTTCCATTTCGTTTAATGAGTCTTCCTCCGGATCATCTTTATCCGTATATGAAACCGACTCATTCGCATTATCATTTTGATTGCTTTGGTCTGATTTGATTAAAATCGATTCTTCGTCATTTTGTTTAACAGGTGATTCTGTTACATTGCTTTGGTCTGATTTAATTAAAATCGATTCTTCGTAATTTTGTTTAACAGGTGATTATGTTACATTGCTTTGGTCTGATTTGATTAAAATCGATTCTTCGTCATTTTGTTTAACAGGTGATTCTATTACATTGCTTTGGTCTGATTTAATTAAGCTCGATTCTTCGTCATTCGTAATCAAATCAGCATTATCATTTTTCGAAGGTGATTATATGGGATTGTCTTCATCAGGCATTTTTACTGGACTCCAGTAAAAATCTTCTTGTTCACTCAAATTGGTATTATCTTTTGAAGGTGACTCTATTAGTTCGTCTTTTTGAGACGTTTCTGCTGGACTCGATTCTGTCTCATTTATATCGGTTTTTTTAGATGATCCACACGTTATTTTCAGTCTACCGTCTAAGTATTTGATATGCCGTAAAATAAATTTATCTATTCGCATGGGTAATTGATTTTAAAGACTCTGGTCTTTAATTCGGCAAATTCAGCCTCAACAAAAGCTGACGTAGCGATTTGTGAACCACGCTTGAAATGCGATCTCATTATGCCCGTCCACAAAGGAAGGTAACGTATAAGGTATTTTATTTTTTTTGCGGCTTCGATATTATAAAATGCGTTTACGACAGTTCCGTTCCTTGAAAGTGTGGCAGATCTTTCAGCTTTACGGAATATATTTTCTGCCCACGTAGTCCAGCTACTTTCTGCATCAATTTCATCATCTTCTACGCGTTTTTTATCCTCGCGTTCTGTATTTTCATCTTCTTCCGGATCTGCAATCGTATATCCTTTAATCATATTATTAATTTTTTGCAGATGTTTCTCGGAAGGTAATGTTATGACGTATCATTGTCACAGCCTGTTTCTTCGCTTAACGCTACGATTAATATAGATTTTAGAAATTTGTATGTTCTTTAAAGTCATCCATCTAATATAATTTTCCTAAGCATCTTAGGAAAAATTGGCGTATTTTAATCGCCCTGCCTCTTAGACAATTCCATTTAGCAATCTGAGCTATAAAATGGCTCACATCTAGTCTCATGTAACATGATGGAATATCTGTATTATTATCTTTAACAATGTTATAACATACTTGCAAATAATGACTTAAATCATTACAATTTGCAAATATGCGAGCAACAGCAACTAAAATTGCCTTTCCAAAATCCATTGCGACAATTCGAGGTTTCGGAGCACCATTTCTTATAATTTCCAAAAAGAAATAGCTTATTATGGCTGCATCATGCTTTGCGGATACCATTCGGAAAACTGGAAAGTTGCCAAGTTTAGAAGCGCAAACGCATTCATATAGGAATAAATGTTGAGATTTCTTGTCATTAGGAAGACGTAATTTCTTTCCTATACTTCCTGTAGCATCTATTGCCATAAGACTGTTCTTATCTTTATGGGCTGTTTTGTACATAAGCTGTTGCTCTTGAGTCCAGTACATACAATAAAAAGGATCCATTCCTATACTATGGATAATACCAGCACATCTAATGTGTTTTGCGATTTGTAAATTTTTTAATGGATCTGTATTTTCCAGCTGTAAACGTTTATCCATTTCCTCTTGTTTAGTTTTGCGCAAAACTGTCGTATTATATAAAGTTGGTGGGATATCATCGCCAAATGTCATTATTTTATTGGCTTGTTCATTACGCCATACGTTGGCATTTTTATTGCCACTTACCAACTCAGTTGCAATTCTTTCTCGCAATTCACCTCTCAATTGTCTTTTCTTTTTATGAATAACTTGTGCAGAAAAACCTCTAAGCGTGCACTCAAAAATTACATCATTTCCTTTCACGGGCTTACTAAATAAAGTGTCCACAAGTTTTGCACCACATTCGTTGCAACTACCTCTAAATGTTGCATAGCATTTAGCATCGCTATTTTTATATATTTTTCCACGCTTAAATGTGAATGCGCATGGTATTTTACTCTGTTGCCATATTTTATCTGCAATAATGTGGGTCCATTTTCCTGCTTGCAATGATATATAATTCCGTTTAACACGAGATTTGCTTTTTGTACTAGCAGGCTTTATTTGTGCCCACTTTTCTTCTGAAATCAATAACTGAAACTTTTTCACTGCGCTTTTCTCGCAAGCAGAACTGTTATTCAATTCAGTTATATTATAAGAACTGTCTTTTGTGTCATCGTATGTATCTCTTTTATCAATTCCAAATGCTTTCAATACAGCACTGTACATGCCACTTCTGTCATTTTTCAAAATTGTATAAATGTGTTTTGGCGTCATGTGGGACCCACTATTTATAATCGTCTCAGATATAG
This sequence comes from Temnothorax nylanderi, assembly GCF_030848795.1. Classification (NCBI taxonomy): domain Eukaryota; kingdom Metazoa; phylum Arthropoda; class Insecta; order Hymenoptera; family Formicidae; genus Temnothorax; species Temnothorax nylanderi. The sequence goes on along the minus strand of NW_027250390.1, from coordinate 10,192 downwards.
AGCGATAAACGGCATGAGATGGTGGAAAAACTTTACCATCATTGTCTATAGTTCTGTATTTTTCATTACTTAAAATATTAAGCAACTGTTCCTTATCGTACATGTTAATTTTATTATATTTTATTATACTTTTATTATATTTCTGATTATTTATTTACACACGAATTTTTATATATTTATATATGTGATATATATTATACCACCAATACCAATAGATATGTATTACCACCAATATCAATAATATTACCACAATTATATTATATATTATATGTATTACCACAATTTCAATATATATCTTGAAATAAGAATATGTAAGGATATATATATATAAGGATATATACAGGGTGTCACTGAATGTTTGGTACTTTTCTCATATTTAGATAGAGCGAGCCAAACTGAGTCGAAAAGTCATGTACCATTTTGCAATTTTCGCGATAATTGATGAGTTATTAATGATTAAAAATCGCCGTATTGGCCCGGCCCACCGCCTAATCCAAGCGCGCGGCGAGATGCGGCCGCCCCGCGGTCGGCGCGCGGGCAGTTGTTTTCTACAAGCGGCGATGATTACGCACGAGCGGCGAGTAACGCCGGGCCCCCGTCCTGAGCGATGATAGTTTCTCGCCTTTTTTAAATAGAAATAAAATTTTCTAACATAGAAAAATTTTTTGTGCGTACGTATGTACATACGTGTGTACATGCATACACAGGGAAATATCAATTGTACTGCTTAAAAAAGCGATTACTCAATTTACTTTTTTTCTTTTAGTAAGTAACGGTTGTCTTTAAGAAAGAATATTTTCTTGATAATAGTCTTAAAATGTACAAATTTTAGAAAGAGTCTTTATCATGTACTCGAAAGAAGAATTTATACTCCTTCAAATAACATAATAAAATTTTATGAAAGAAAAGTCAAAATAATAAATAAAGTAATATGAGGACCCTCGAGATTAAAATAGGAGAAGTCAAGGCTATGAGGGTCAGAGGCAGATCACAATGCGTAATATCAGAAATAACTGATTTATTCGTCGTTTTGATACATTACATCGATCCGTACGTTTCGGCTCAGTTTTGAGCCATCTTCAGCGGCAGTTACAGAAATTAAGTTACACGTTCTCCGTACCGTATGGTGAGTTTACCGATTCAAAGTATCAGAAACATAGACCAATTGATCCATATCTGTAAATTTGTTCAATTAATGTTGAGATATTAAAAAGATTCCTTAGGAAACTCACCATTCGTTCTGAAAAACGTGGAATACAGAGCCATGTACATAATGAATACTCTCTGCGAGAAGACTTGACGATCTTGTCGACACGACACACAATTATATGAAAGGTCTTGCAAGAAGAGGCATGTCGTAGGTCAACACACCGGCGAGGATTATAACAAAGCACGATTTGACACCGTCTCAAAATGACACGGATTTTTTGCATCATGCATATGTCACGGTTTTGAGCAAATTGTAATCCATGCTCATGAATTTTGGTCGTTGGCAAATCGGGGTTTTACTATTGGTATACATGCAATATTGTGACAGAGTCAAATCGTGCTTTGTTATAATCCTCGCCGGTGTGTTGACCTACGACATGCCTCTTCTTGCAAGACCTTTCATATCATTGTGTGTCGTGTCGACAAGATTGTCAAGTCTTCTCGCAAAGAGTATTCATTATGTACATGGCTCTGTATTTCACGTTTTTCAGACCGAATGGTGAGTTTCCTAAGGAATCTTTTTAATATCTCAACATTAATTGAACAAATTTACAGATATGGATCAATTGGTCTATGTTTCTGATACTTTGAATCGGTAAACTCACCATACGGTACGGAGAACGTGTAACTTAATTTCTGTAACTGCCGCTGAAGATGGCTCAAAACTGAGCCGAAACGTACGGATCGATGTAATGTATCAAAACGACGAATAAATCAGTTATTTCTGATATTACGCACTGTGATCTGCCTCTGACCCTCATAGCCTTGACTTCTCCTATTTTAATCTCGAGGGTCCTCATATTACTTTATTTATTATTTTGACTTTTCTTTCATAAAATTTTATTATGTTCTTTGAAGGAGTATAAATTCTTCTTTCGAGTACATGATAAAGACTCTTTCTAAAATTTGTACATTTTAAGACTATTATCAAGAAAATATTCTTTCTTAAAGACAACCGTTACTTACTAAAAGAAAAAAAGTAAATTGAGTAATCGCTCTTTTAAGCAGTACAATTGATATTTCCCTGTGTATGCATGTACACACGTATGTACATACGTACGCACAAAAAATTTTTCTATGTTGTTAGAAAATATTATTTCTGTTTAAAAAAGGCGAGAAACTATCATCGCTCAGGACGGGGGCCCGGCGTTACGCGCCGCTCGTGCGTCGCGCCGTGTCATCATCGCCGCTTGTAGTAAACAACTGCCCGCGCGCCGACCGCGGGGCGGCCGCATCTTACCGCGCGCTTGGATTTGGCGGTGGGCGGGCCAATACGGCGATTTTTAATCATTAATAACTCATCAACTATCGCGAAAATTGCAAAATGGTACATGACTTTTCGACTCAGTTTGGCTCGCTCTATCTAAATATGAGAAAAGTACCAAACATTCAGTGACACCCTGTATATATATATATATATATTGTTGCGCCCGCGCTGAAATGTTGCGCCGCGCTCCGCAATCACAGGACACTCGCGTTCGCGCCGCGCACTCCCGGACTCGCGTGAGGGAAAGAGAACATTCGTTTATAAAAAGGAACTCAGGTTTATTCAAGATCTTTGTACAGAAAAGCGTATCTGAAGATTCTGAAGGCGAACTCGTCCGAACGTTCCGAGTCTCCCCGTAAATCTGACAGTCGTTGAAAAAATCCATAAATCATAACAGCGTCCTGTTGTCAAGGGACAATCTTCGACTTCAGCTCGTGCAACGGGTGTCTCAGCGCGGGCGCAACAATATATATAACATGTTATTAATGAAACAAATATTAAAATATGTTAGATTTCGCAACGCGGTGTATGAAACATTAATTGTGAGAAGTGCGGATGTTGCAATACAGTTTCTTGTTGTTCTGATGTCGAAACGTGTCTCCAAATGTTATTCATTCTGTTTGCCCGGCCTCGACAGTAGACAATGAAGGATACATCTGGGCGATGACGTCGAAGAAGATTTTTATTCTCTCAGCCCTAGGCTGAGCGTGTTTGAATAGAAATTCGAATAAATATCCCTCGACATGGTGTCTGCAAACACTTCTCTCCAAACACGCTCAATATGCTAAGTATGGGCGCCTGTAAATTAAGAAATATTTATTTTAACATATAGGTAGGGGAGACCGGGGCTAAAAGGTCAGTTTTTTTTCGGTGCCGATTTTTAACAACAAAATAAATAATTTTAGTTAAATGTGGTATACCACTGTAAAGAGTGAACCTTTAGCTACAAAATTTATATAGGAAATTTTTGTCTACGTCGCTTTGTTTAACCGGTATAGAGCAAAAACGACAACGGTGGAAAAATTGAAATCTCAAAAATGCCGGGGTTTAAACGTCACACTGCATTTTCAATACATATACGTACATCTAATCCTGAAAAATGATAGGATACATTTTAATAATTGTTTTTTAAGAGAAAAATATAAAAATTTATTTAAAATTTTTATGCGAAACATTATTAAAAAATAGTTACGAGGGTTCCTCTTTCCGCAGAAGTCACTCGCCCGACTTGTTTCACTCCTCGACGTCCGATGACTATTCGGTGTCTGAACGGTTGTAATTCTCGTCTCATCCATATTCCATATGCAATGAGCCTGGAAATGCCCGGAAATGCCTTGGAAATGCATCTGGACTGCTTACTGACCGATTAGCCCCAAACACAAGTTTCAGGTTTGATCGCCCACGAAATATTAGACATCAACGATAATGAAAAAACTACACTGGATTCGTGTTCAGCATGCATTACTCTTTATAATCACGTACCTCGAGATTTGGAGAGCAAATATTATTGCAGATATTACAAAATTTCCACGCGCAGAAAATGTAACTTTCACCTTCCGAAAACACGTTTGCCCTCGTAAAAATCATAATACGGCAGGTAACCTGCCGAAACTCCGTTGGTCACATGGGTACCATAAGCAGCGTTTACAATGTTAATAGCGAGTTCACACAATATACAGGTTCCGAGATATTTGATTTGACGCTTCAACCCCGTTGACCTTTTAGCCCCGGTCTCCCCTACTTGTAACTATATATTCATATCGTTAACGTTTTACCACATGTTTTGCCGTTACTTACCAGCATCTGGATTGACGAAGTTGTAAGTGTGATTGACTGTCAGATGTTGGAAGCCCTCATTGTTAAGACAATTATAGGACTTTCAACAATCTGAAACAATCGTCGTTCCTGGCATGATCCACTCCTTAATGCATGCCAGGAGCGTTTTTTCCGTTCGATCCTCTACTGGCACAATAAAAATTTTCTTCGACTCTCGCTCGTATCCTCCAAATATCCAATTGTCTTTCAAAAGGCGACCACGGTTGTATTTACGATGGCCAATTTTTGCCTCGTCGATTTCAACGATGCGTCCTGGACCTCCAAGTTTTTCGCTGCACTTATCGGCCCAGTACGCACAGTCCTGTAAATATCAAAAATAATAATAATAATATATGTAGATATATAAAATTAGTGCATAAAATTAAAATATATTACCTCTCGACAAAAACTGAACCAGTCGACAACCGTGGTGGAAGAAATACCAAGTTCTTCCTCGAGGTCTTTCTGTCGAGGAGGGCATAGCATTAGGAAACTCGCTATAATCTTACAAATTGTAGCGAGTTCCAAATTACTATTTCCAAACCAAGTGCCTACCTTGGCACTTTTAGAAAAATTACATGTCTTGGAGACACGTTTCTTTTTTGAAGACGTTGCTGTGGAATACCTTCTTTGACATCGGAACAATAATGTCCCTTTATTAATGGTTAATTCCACACCACAATTCCTACAATTAATTTTTGATGGCAACACACCGTGTTGAATTAGAAAATCTACTAATTTTTCTTTATTCGCCATTAACTGTATAAATTCAAAAAACAGCATTTTATCTAAATAATTATTTTTATTGCGATTCTTATAGGTACGGGTGCACGCAGTGCATACGACATATAGCAGACGTAATATTGGCGCGCTTCACTTGTTTAAAATTTCGCATGTACTTTTCATATACCAACTATTCTCTGCTTTAACAAATTATTTCTGCTACAGATATTAAGCGTCGAAGTTAACGAAACAGAAATAATTTGTTAAAGCAGAAATATAGTTGGTATATTAAAAGTACATATTTATATGTACTTATTCATCGTACATATTTATATGTTCTATGAATAGTTGGTATATAAATATGTACTTTTCATATACCAACTATTCTCTGCTTTAACAAATTATTTCTATTTCGTTAACTTCGACGCTTAATATCTGTAGCAGAAATAATTTGTTAAAGCAGAGAATAGTTGGTATATGAAAAGTACATATTTATATTTATGCATTATAAGTATGCATACGTTTCAAATTCGCGCACTTTTGCATGCGCATGTGGCCACAGAGCTGACAGAGCATGCGCATATGTGGCCGCGGGGCATGTTCATGGTCGCTACATCGAATACCTGTGCATTCCTGTGCCGGCCGGTTTCCTTGCGACGCGCGGGTTTTTGATATATCGCATTTAGTGCGAAGTGCTTGTCTTCGGGCCTTTTTACCCGTTCTTTCGGGTTTTTTTTTACGTTTTTACGACTTTTCTTTGCTGGAAGCTTTTACAATCGTCACGGACCCCGCCAAGGAGATGCAGGCGGCTTCGACCACGTGCACTCTCGACAGCAGTGAGGGCACCCACACTCAACAGCGACTTTCCGCGTCGCAAAACGAATTCGATTACTTCGTCACCCGACTCAACAACGAGGTAAATACACGTAACTTGCCCGTGAGCCCCATTTCATCACCTATCATTCGGTCTTGCTCTCCATCCAGAGATCGTAACCGCGATTCGGCAGAAGATTTCGGTAACGATTCCATCGTTCTAGATTTAGATAAGGCGACAGAAATCGCCTCTGATATGAGGGGCAAGAACAAAAATAAAAAGGGTAATTCCACGGTTCGGAAAGGCGCGAAGGGTGCAGTTCCCCCCCCCCCCCAGTGCGAATTCCATGGTCTCTTACAGACCAAATATGACCGTCCTTGATACGATCAACCGCGCCGAGCATGATCCTGCACGAGCCGGATCGGATTAAATCGCGGATAAAAACAAACATTCCGTTCTCGACGATTCGCGAAAAGAAGTAGCTTTAGATAGCGAAAAAGACAAGGCGCCGACATCTTGCGATATTGCGAATTCACCCGATATTTCACCCTCTGTAGAAACATCCATGGATCTCGATAATCCTAGTGATTCGAGGAGGGGTCTCAAACGTCCCACCAAGAACAACCTCCCCCCGGGGGGCGGCGGAGGGCCGGATGCCCCGAAATCTACCAAAAAATATAGGAAAGATGCGAATAGATATTCATCAACGGACTTGCCACCGTTTTTAGTGCATTTCCAATATGCCGATTCTAACGTTCCCCCCGATTCACTTCTAATTTCAAAAATAATCAACGGCTCTTTCAAGGAAAACGTTACAGAAATTTGCACAATTGGGAATAATAAAGTTAGAGCCCAATTTTAAAATTATCAAGCGGCCAACCGAGTCATTGGTCACTCAACTCTAAAAAAACACAATCTAGTCGCGTTTATTCCCTCCTATAAAATTATGCGTGTCGCCTTTGTCAAAGGCATTCCTCTCTGTTTTACCGACAACGAACTGCTGTCTGAAATAGAATCATCTATAAAAATCATTTCCGTTCAACGTCTCAACCGCAGAATTACAAAGGACGGTAAAACAACTTTCGAACCTTCGAAAACAATATTGGTCAAATTTGAAGGTCAGTTGCTTCCAACGGAAGTCTCAATTTTTAAAACCAAATTAGAGGTAATACCTTATATACCGCAAGTACAAATCTGTTTCTCTTGCTACCGCTTCGGTCATATCAGTTCAAACTGTCGCAGCAAAGCGCGCTGCAATAAATGCTCACAAGCTAAACACGAAGACAAGGAGAAATGTTTTAGAAAAAGTCTACCCCCTTATTGCATTAACTGCAAAGGTGAACATCTACCAACCTCCTCATCCTGTCTTGTCTACATAAAAAAAAACAAATTGTCTATCTTGCCGCTACTGAAAACATTCCTTACCTCGAGGCTCGCAATCGTGTGGAAATGAGCCAATCATTGCCCCCTGATTTTAGCTCTTCAAATTCTTTCCCCTTTCTATCTAGTATCACCAGCTCTGGGCGTTCTCCAAAAAACATCAGATTTAATTTCGAATCTTCTCCCTCTCATAACAGCTCCCCCTCTAACTCTACAGGTTCTTACGCTGGCATCCTTCGTAATGGATCCAGCAATAATCAAACCGGTGCAAACTTCAGTTTTTACAAGGGACGAAGTCCCACACTTGACCCCAACTCCCGCAACCTTTCCGCTCGAACTCAAACTAAAAGTCAACAAGAATTTAAAGAGGCTTACAACGCGTGTCTCATCTCTCCCAACGGTAGAGATCAAATCAACGGATCAGATAGCCCCGCATTTGTTTTTGGCAAATCTCCAGGTCAGGAATCCTCTTCCATCGACCCATGTCTCAATCCCGGCTCTTCATACGAATCTACCACCTCCCTCATCAAGTCTATCATCGACATTGTTTACAAATTGCCCGAATTCTTCCCTGCCATCAAAGAATCTCAACTCTACAGTGTGGTACTTCAAGTTTGTACCATTATCCGTGGTATTTACGGCTTGTAAATGCATTCTTACTCTCCCAGGCAGAGCCCTTCTGGATTTAGCATCCTTTATTGGAATTGCAGGGGAGCAGTTCACAAAAAGCCTGATATCGAGAGATTAAAACTACCAATATCTTTTCGCACAAAAGGACCCCGCCATAATCAAACGTATTTTGGGTTTCGGCGAAATTATCTAAAACTTTGGAAATAAATAGTTTATGTGATGCTGATCAAAAGTCACTATGGGCAACATTCATAAAAATCAACCGTTTAGACGCTATCATCGTCTAAAAGTCAAAATAAGGTGTTATTTCAGTACTATTATTGGACAACAACAACAGCATCACCAGGCCTATTGTGCAACTACAAGTACTTGAGTAACTGCGCGCGCGCGCGTGTGTGTGTGTGTGTGTGTGTGTGTGTGTGTGTGTGTGTGTGTGTGTGTGTGTGTGCGCGCGCGTGCGTGCGTGTGTGTTCGTGTGTGCGTGTGTGCGTGCGTGCGTGCGTGCGTGCGTGCGTGCGTGCGTGCGTGCGTGCGTGCGTGCGTGCGTGCGTGCGTGCGTGCGTGTGTGTGTGTGTGTGTGTGTGTGTGCGTGTGTGTGTGTGCGTACGTGTGTCTGTGTATGTATGCTGACCTATAATACAATGTAAATAAAAGTATATATGTATATTTTGTGTTATGTCTGTGTGCGTGCGAGTGTATCGCGTGACTGTACGTGCACGTATGAGTGTGCGTACCCAGACAGCACCATGTTCAAAATCTTTTAGACGTCTTATGTCCCGCTTTTGGACAAGTGTATGGGTATTTCGCCGTCGGCATTGGCGTTATCCAATGTGCACCGCGGGGAGGTTGCGCGATCGGACTTTGCACATCATTTGCGTATATACGCATATGCGAGTGCAAACTAACATGTAAAAATCAGTTCTTTTAAGGGGATGCTGGAGACAGCTCTGTTTTACCGCGAAATTTTCAGACACACTAATCTTTTGATTGATTTCACCGAATTAAAAATTTTTTGTCCAGAATTAAAGTATGGACGATAACGAATACCGCAGACACCATTTGCGTATGAAAAACGAAAAAAATTAGAAAATTACAGTTTTATTTTCGATTCTGCGGTCGACTCATGACAACATTTGCTGCACATAAAAGTTTTAGACTGTGTACGTATACAAAAACCTGGCAGCGGTATCGGAAATACAATAAAGAAGAATCCTGCGCTTGCAGAAATGAGCTGCGAGCTTTAGTATAAGAGAAAAGTGTGTTTGAAAATGTGGTTGAAAATTTCATATGCACATGTTACGCGTCTCCCCGAATTCAGCCAAAAACATACGGATCAGTATAACGGGTAGCCCTAGAGCAGGCGCTCTGTAGGTATGTGTAAGAATCGGTGAGCGCACTAGTTTAGTTGCTGGATGTCAAGGTAGGTGGTGCTGTTGAATTCCGGCGCTCGCGGGGACGGCGACAGTGACAGCGCCCGAGAGGTTAGGTTGTGACCGGACGTCACTCTATGGGTACGTGGATCACACGATAATTTAACTTCTCAACCAGATTTGCCTATCAAACGGTCGCCACTCGGTTTGACCTTTTTCCACCGAGAAGGTAAGTATCGAAATTACGGTCCGACGTTGAAACAATGCTTCATTGATTCTCTTTTATTTTCAGGTTCTCGCCGCTGGATGGATCGCCGCCCCGACGCTGTCTCTCCTGCCGGATCACCGCTGGACTACGTGGGAACAATCACCGACGGAACAGGTAAGTAAAAAATGCGCATGTTTCACTAATCGACCGATTTCTCTTTCAGCTGCTCGCCCCGGATGGATCTCAACTGCCGCTGACGGTCCCAGATCCTCGCCTTATCGCATACTGGAACACCGCTGGACAACGCTGGTTCGATGCCGTAGGACGAGGTAAGTAGCAGGTAAGTAATTCAAATTAACTTGACACTGCGTATATTAACAAACGATTGATTTATTTCAGATCGTCGTCGTTGGTTACAAAGATTGTCGCACCGTGTGCGCGTCACGCTGACACTGTCGTCGAACGCCGTTATTATTGGTAAGTGATTACCGCTCGCAATGTTAAAACGAGTTATGTTTAACGCGAATGTACGCGGAAGTGCCCGGTTGTATTATATCGCTGCGCTAAACTACGCGCTAAGTCCGTTTTGTGTGAGCGAATTCGAAGTACGTGTTACCGCGACCACGATATCCGAGCGACTGCCTCGAGTCAGAGATCCCAGGTTTGAGTCGCTGCTGCATAGCCGTGGCTGTGGAGGGGATATGATCGCGTCACGTGACGCTGACGCACACAAGCCAAGCGCCCCGTGTACATGTGCGCTCGGCGTTCGGCCAGCC
>NW_027250389.1:0-22813 GCF_030848795.1 Temnothorax nylanderi | reverse complement strand
GAGAGAGAGAGAGAGAGAGAGACTATTTGCGTGTCTTATTACATATGTCCTCCGGGGCGAAGCCCGGGTAACCAGCTAGTATTAAATATTTTATAATTAAATAAATAAAATCTTTACTTTAACATCTCTAGCTCTGATAGTGAAATTACATCATCTTCATCAAGTGAAGAAATATGCTGCGACGAGGAAGTTGAAGAACAATTTGAAATACTAAATCCAAACATTTCTTTTAAACAAAAAATACACAATTGGTCTATTAAAAATATTTCATGTCTCAATAACAGAATATTGTCTGAGTTGTTATGTATTTTGAAAACTGAACATAATGAATTTCCAAAAACAGTTACAACATTTCTACAAACTAAAAATTCAAAAAATGTTGTTGAACATATGTTAGGTGCTAATGGATCTTTTGGTACTTATATTTATTTTGGTTTAGAAAAAGCTCTTAAGGGGATCCTATAGTGGCAGTCGTTACCGACATTTAGTTAAATGAGTTAAACTTTTAATTGGCTTTACAAAATTGCAAGTTTTTGGTCTAGAATTGAAGTACGCAAAAAAATGTAGTTCGGGCTGGTCGACTTTATATCAAAAACCAAAAAAAATTAAAAATTTGAGCACATAGAGCTGTCACTGACGACAATATTTGCTTATACAAAAATACTGCAGTTTATATATACAAAATGAGATACGGTACGAACTAGGGAAAACATTTCAGAACAATATCGTGCAATTAGAACTAAGATTGAAAGCCTAGAAAAAAAGATTACTTCTTTTAACTTTTTATATGTGCAAATACATGCGGAATGACAAGAAGAGCAGTATGGCGTGTAGCGAGAGATGGCGCAGCAATCGAAACAAGGACAGATGCCTCTCGTTAGACAAAGGCAGAAATAGGGCCGGTAATATAGAAAATGATAGAAAACGAATTAGAACGGAATTAAAAATGTTCGACATTATCGACATCGAGGAAGTTCGGCCGTCGCTATAGGATCCCCTTAAGTGGATGCAGTAGTGCAATTCTGTAACTCGTTATGCCGTCGTTATGAGCTATAACGACAATTGCGCAGCTTTTTTACCATATAAAATATCTGCGCAACGATAGTCGATACCTCATAACGAGTTACAGAATCGCACTACTGGAGCCGCAGGCGAACTCGATCAGCGTCGATAAAGAAGTGCTCACCGACTATATCTGTCCTTGTATAGACAAAGATATAGACAAGGATAGCACGCTACATTGCACGCACACATACGCACGATACACATCGAAATTATACTTTTATATTACGCTTCCAAATCTTGATTTGGGGGGTTTATCGATGTTTTTATTGTTGTACAATTCAGGGGAACTTGTTTTCGTGTTCGTACCAATGGTATATCTCTTATATGAAATACATCTTGTGACGAGCTGACAGCTCGCCGCAACTCGAGACGCCATATTGGGATAAAAGTAGATAAGGAAATCTGTACTTCCGTAATTTTTTCTCGTTTTCTATATAAAATCGGAGTTCCCCTGAATCATTAATGTATGTACTGCAATTCTGGAGAAGGATTTTTAATTCTGTAAATATTAACAACGCTACGTTTCGACAAAAAAATGCCGGTAAAACAGACGGCTCCAGCATCACCTTAAGGGGATCCTATCACAGATTAATAGACAGATATTGGCCTTTGGCAGGCCCCTCAAAAGTCGAGAGTGTCGAGACCAGCATTTCCGTGCTTTGATTATCGACACACTTTGCCCCTTACCGACAGACTTTGCCCCTAGGATTGAGTCCGGACTAAATCACATTACAGACTTTGCCCCTGGTGCGAGTCCGGACTAAATATACCCGATTTTACCTACAGACTTTGCCCCTGGTGCGAATCCGGACTAAATATACAGTGATTCCAGATTTCAGCAGTGATGTCAGATGCTCGACGCTCGGTCAGCCGCGAGCCGGCGTCGCCGGCGAGAATCGTGCTGGGCTTCTTTATTAATATCTCGGCGCTCGCGCTCGCGCGCGCGCGCACACCTAGGTCTTGTTACTATTAATTAATTACTTATGATATTTATTGTATATATATATATATATATATATATATATATATATATATGAAGCTGAGACCGAGGATTAATAAACAATACTATAATTGTTATTATATAATAATAAAGAAAACTTATTTTGTAATTTGAAAATAATTTCTTATTTTTTTATGAGCAAATCGTTAACTTTCCTAAAGTTGTTAGAAAATATGCGAATAATGTTAATGATTGTCAAATAATTTTCCTAGTTTATATGTATTACATAACAACTCATTTGCCTAAAAAAATAAAAATGCAAAAAAAGTTAGAAAAAAACCAGGACTCGAACTTGAGACCTTCAGCATTCTAGCCGATCGTCTTACTCGCTCGTCCACGTTTACTATTAGAAAATTGCTTCTACCGGCTTGATAGATTACGCACATGGAAACTTTAAGCAATTTTATTTCATTAATTATTTGACATTGGCACAAGTTACTATGTCTTGTAAAATACATATAGTAAAATTAAAGGACAAATTTTTGCAATAACAGTTCTGTGTATTTCACTTTTACGAATAGATTACGTACATCCTTTCCGCACCACCTTTCAGGTACAAGGCGCGTTCCGTAACGCCCATATGCCCGCATTTTCTAAACGTGACGTATGCTATAGAAAAAAGGTGAAAGTGGCAGCTGGCTCGCATTCTATTGATTTTTTGGGGCGGGGCGGGGGAAGGGGTACCGTTATTTTATACCTGCGAGGGTCAGTAGGGCTGCGTTCGGAAATGCTACCCTGAAGGAAGACTTGGGTGAATAGTGGTGGGGGCAGGGTGCACCCCGGGTGTAAGTAGTTTCCGAACGGTAAATAAGTAATAAGACATGGCGGATGAAAGGCAATCCCGAGAAAATATTATTGTATCCTGCGCCATGACTACTGGACAAGAATCGATAAGTCCCGGTCTACAATACCCTAAGAGCACAGTTGACGGAAATTCGACGGCAAGTCGACTTTTATAAGTCGACTTCCAGTCGACTTCTAAAAATGGCGGAAAGTCGACTAAAAGTCGACTTCTAAATAGTCGACTTATAAAAAGACGGAAAACAGTCAAGCGGCGCGTCATGCATCATCAATATGGCGGCGAATCTCGAGGAGGCTGGAGGACCAGAGTGGACTAGAGTTTACGCGAGTGCGAGGAATACGTGCCGCGAGACAGGACACGATAAGACGCCAGATAGTTCTTGCAGGTATGGCGGATCAAGTCGCGAGAAAGGTTTTTCCCGACGAGGTAAAAGAGGATTAGGATAAGGCCAAGTGGAAACATGCTTACAGGTTAGGTATGGTGTGTTATTAATTATCATCGATAATTAAGACCTATTGAATGCGACCTCTCCATTCTGTATCATCTTTCAAAACACCAGAAATGAAGGAACCTGTGTTCATGCATTCTTCGTGCGTTCTACGGAAAATCAGTCCGGAATAGGTGGTTTATAAAGAGGTGTACGAAACGAATAAGATGTACATGCGAGGTGTCACGGTGATAGAACCCGAATGATTGCCGAAATTCGCCCATGCTATGCCATCTTAGTGAACCATTGGTTGATCCACCGCCAAGGTATTTTTATCACAATTGTTGCTTTATAATGTTTTTCCTACTTATTTATAAAGATATTTATAGATATAATCAATGAACCGGGAAGATCATTTGCCGCGTGTCTGGTACATTCGGAAAGGCCGAATGGGCACTACCATCGATGGATATAGAGCATCCGTGGACGGTGTCAAGTGGTTAGCGTATTTCTTCTTGGAGGGTCAAGTGTGCCCTAAGCTGAAACGATTTGTCCCGTCGCTGCTGACGACACCTGGGAGCATCACCAAGTCATGGGCCAGGTAAATCGTTATTCTATCTCCTTTTGATTTCACGTTGATTCATCGAATAGATTACATCAATTCAATACGATTTTTTCAGGTTGATACCACGCACTCAAGCAATAGTACAAACGCTGCAGTCGCAGGGAGTCGTGTCCAAACACAAACTGCTAGAAATCTGGGGTTCGGATAAAAAATGTGAGATTTTAATTTATAAAATAATATTTAGATATTATCATAGACTTCTATACAATACTAGACCGCTGACAGACATCTCGGCCGTGATGCTTGCCGCCATGTTGATTTTAGTCAAGATATGCTATACTACTATTCTATACAAGTGGTTTTATACAAGATTTCTATACAATAGTCTGGCACATACAGAATGTCCAAAAGAAAGGGTTTAATACTACAGGAGTAGTGGTTCGATTTCGGCATCTAAGTACGCTACACGTCGAAGGCATGACTTACAAACTTATTGATAACATGTACCAATATTTAACACAAAAACATTCGCCTGCTTCGTTATGTACTGTAATAACGAATGCAGATAAACGCACATCATGAGCAACTGAACACCCGATAGTGACTTATTGTTAATTCAATATGGCCGCACCCTTCACTAACACTTTGCACCTTGCACTCGCATCAGCTTTTCGGCAGTGCGTCCATAGATGTTAGTGGTCTAGTATAAAAGTCTGTGGATATTATATATTTATAATAATATATATATATATATATATATATATATATATATATAAAATATTATTATATATTTACAACATTATGATAATAATATGATATATATTTATATAGCTAATTTTGCATATTGTTTCGCGATTAACGCTGGAATGTTTTAATTTTAGTTCTGTTATTGTCAGCTTACCAGAAGTGGCTGCCGGAATCCGCGCACGCAGAAGTGGCACAGATATGGCCGCCTTTGTAATTAAGAATAAAACATTAGGATTGTAATTATACAGTTTTTTAGATAATTAAATTATTTTATATATGAAAAAAAATCGAAATGCATCAGTTTTAGCCCTCCAGCAAGGGGTCGATTGTGTATCTTGAAATAATGAGGTAAAAATTACAAAAGTGAGAAAATTCATTAGCGTATCTACGATTTTATTTATCAAAATCTAATAAAATCTGTTAACTTTTGTTATTTTTACCTCGTTTCAAGATACACAATCGACCCTCCAGACGTACGCGGCGGTTTATTTTATCGACTTTAAAAGTTGGCGGGAAGTCGACTTTTCGTCATGAAGGGAAGTCGACTTTTCATCATGACGGGAAGTCGACTTTAAGTCGGTGGTTTTTTGCGACATTCGCCGACTTCAAGTCGACTTCAAGTCGACTTTCGTCCTTAAAAATGTCGACTTTTCTGCCAAGTCAGTTTCGGTAGAAGTCGACTACAAGTCGACTTAAAGTCGACTTTTTGCTCTTAGGGTAGGTGTTTTAAGCCCTAAGCCTTAAGAAATTGTTCAATCACAGTTGAATTTGAGGAGAATAATTGACTGTGATTGGTCAATTTCTTAGGGCTTAGGGTTTAAAACACCTATTGTAGACTGGGACTAATCAGGATATCTTTAGATAGTTTATATCCAGATAGTAATGACACAGTATAATATCTACTTATGCTGTGGTAATGATGAGCCGTTGAGTGTTTCTACAGCTTCTACTTCCTTTTAGTAAAATTAGTGGCGCAATTACCAAATATAACGATGAAATAATATATTTTTTTATTTAAAATTATCAGTTATTACTTTACAAAAGGAGTGTAAAATTTATCTATCGCTTAAGCAACTGTTAAAATATACCTACATAAGATGAATTATTAATTAATATGAATAATAGAAAAACATAATCGTAATAGCGTCAAGATATTATTAAACGTAGATAAAATCTGATAATAAATTAGCGGTAGGTAATAGAATATAATTAACCTTACTTAAATCCAACTAATCAGAGTTATTATAGGTTAACAGTTCGATCAATTTAGCAAATTGCAACGCAAACCCGGCAAAACATTTTTTATATAAAATATATTTAAATATATATAATCATATAATATTATATAAAATATTATATAAAATATGTCCATATATGTCCATACTATGGTTTTTCTCTTGTATAATCTCTGTTCGTATGTACAAGAAAAATAATAAGAAAAAGAATTAGAAAATAATTAAAAGAATAATTTTTGCATTGTTTTTTTATAACAAAAAATAAAGTCTGAGAAATTATGAAAATTTGCTCATATAATCATATATAATCATATTTTATATACAATTATTACATCTATGTATGATTATATATAGGCAAATAAATAAACAATGCAAAAACAAAAAAAATAATGCAAAAATTATCTTTTTAATTCTTTTCTAATTCTCTTTCTTTTTATTTTTCTTGTACATATGAACAGAGATTATACATAAAAAAACATACATGGACATATATCCACATATTTTATATAATATTTTACATAATATCATATAATTATACATATTTAAATGTTTTGATATAAAAAATTTTTTACCGAGAATAGATAATGGAGCTACGAATTCAAGTATTTAACGCACAATACGCGATATTCGCCAGCCTCGCTTCGAAGAGAAAAGATACGTAATACTTGGTGTATTGTATACGAAGTACTGGACACAGAGGAGAGATATACTAGAACCGACTGGAAATGTTTGGAATGGATTCCGATCGAAATTCAATTATTCCTTAGATTTCTATTGTTTTTTAGGGAAAACGGAATAATTTCAATTGGAATCCATTCGAAACAGTTCCATAGAAGAAGAAACTCCATTGCTACAGTTTGAAAAATGCCGCCAAATGTAATAAGTACCCGCATTCACCCTGAAATTTCAGGGTGGAAAATTTTCCTCCTGAGGTGCACCCGGGTAAAGTTTCCGAACGACTTCATCTCTGTCACACTGGTACAACCCGAACGTTTCCGAACAGCGTGAGCCTCGGCGGGTGCACCCGGGTGAAGTTTCCGAACGCAGCCTATCGGGTCTTTTAGACGTCATACTGACCGTCAGTTTGACGTACGTGCTGACGAATACGTACGTAAAAAAGACGTCTAACTGACGACGTTGTGCTACCTGGGATTGTCCAAATAGTAATAGAAGATGTAAAGGAATTATTTAATTCTCTAATTGCCTGTATAGACCCTATATTAAACAAAGAAAGTGTGAATGAATATAACAAAGTTTGTACTCTTTTAAGGAAATTGATAATACATTTGAAATGTTGGGAACCGAACATAAAAGATTAAAATTTCTGGAAGACAATAGATGTTATATTAAACCAAATGCTTTTTTTATAGGATAAAGATCAAAAGTCTTGGCAAAATAAATAAATCTTCTGAAGCAAATATGGTTATTCAAAAATCTGAAGGACAAATAATAGAATTGCATAAATCTTAAAAGAATTTCTAGAATTACCAAACGTATTTAATGAAATTGTTTCCTATATGCAAAACGAAGAATCTGTATGTGATGAGAATGTGCGTACTTCTATTTTCCAAGGAAACTTATGGAAAGAAGTAAAACTTAAATTTCCAAATAAAATAATAATTCCTTTATATCTTTTTTGTGATGATTTTGAACCTAACAATCCTTTAGGTTCAAAATCTGGTATATATAAAGTAAATGCAGTTTATGTTTCCATTGCTTCTGTACCTATTCAATATGCTTCTCTCTCTTTATTGGAAAATATCTTTTTAACTCAGCTTTGTTTTACGGGCGATCGAGAGCAGTATGGTAATAAGAATATATTTTATAAATCATTCAACAATTGAAATATTTAGAAACTGAAGGTATCAGAATACAAATATCTTCCACAAAAGTGTTCAAGTATATTTTACGTTGCTATTAATTTTGGGAGATAATTTAGGTTTAAATTCTATTTTAGGTTTCAATGAAAGTTTCCAATCAAATTGTTTCTGTCGTTTTTATAAGACTCATAAAGACGAAACAAAACATCAATTAAAAGAAAATGAAGAAAATTTACGTAACATTACAAATTACAATAACGATTGCTTATCTTTTTCTTTTGGTATTAAAGAAGTATGTATTTGGCATGAATTGCCAAATTTTCATGTTACAAAAAACTTATCTTGTGATTTAATGCATGATGTTCTGGAGGGAGTTCTAAGATATGATATGGCTCAAATAATTTTTTGTCTTATTACAAAAAAGTACTTTTCTCTTGAACAATTAAATGGAAGAATAAAATATTTTAAATTTACTGACTCAGATATAGGTAACCCAATCCCTTTCATTATTTCTGAACATTTGAAAAAAAATATATAATAATGAGTGCATCTGAAATGTTAACATTGACTACTTATTTTTGTATCCTAGTTGGTGATCTAGTTCCATCACATGAGCCCGTGTGGGATTTTTACATACTTTTATATAAGATGTTAGATATACTTTTATCGAGAACAATTTCTAATTCTTCAATATCCTATTTGAAAACTTTAATTGAGGAACATCACCAAATGTACTGTAATTTATTTAAAGAAACGTTAAAACCGAAATTTCATTTACTTCTTCATTATCCTCGAATTATGACAATAATAGGTCCTGTTCGACATATTTGGGTTATGAGATATGAAGCATTCCATAAACAACTGAAAAGTACTTCTAAAATT
Source organism: Temnothorax nylanderi (assembly GCF_030848795.1). Classification (NCBI taxonomy): domain Eukaryota; kingdom Metazoa; phylum Arthropoda; class Insecta; order Hymenoptera; family Formicidae; genus Temnothorax; species Temnothorax nylanderi. Next base: position 14,270 of record NW_027250389.1, on the reverse strand, counting down.
GTAACTTCTCGTGTTAATTTACTTCGAACATTATGTATTAAACAACAACTTTCTTTTTCTTATAGAATTTTAAGTAGAAAGGGTTTTTCTAATATCATAGTAACTAGACAATTTCTTGGTAATTTGCACAATGTAAAAGAAATGAAATTAATTTCTCTAATAAAGACATGTATGGATACTTTCTCTGAAAATGCAAGTGTTTTCGCCTCGATCAAATTTAATAATATTAAATATAATGTAGGAAGCGTTTTACAGATTAATGATACTGAATTTAATTGCTTTTTGATTTTTGGTGTTGTTCAATATATTATTTTAGACGACAAATCTCTTACTTTTATTTTGTCACTAGTTACAACTGTTTCATTTCAAAATCATTTGCAGGCTTATGAAATTATAATAAATCAAGATGCTCAGTGGTTTTTACAAAAATGGGAACACTTACCAAATAAATTCCCTTATAATATTCATGTGATAGGTAATGGAAATAATTATATTGTTCCTTTACAGTAAATTGTAATAGAATAGATATTTGTTTTTTGTTACATTGTAAGATAGTTACCGTTCGAATAATATATTTTATATTGTATTTCAATCTAAATTCCAGCAAACATAAAATATACGTCAGTAGATGCTGGGACTATTTTTCTCTGGAAATAGAGTCCGTACTGGCAAATTGTTTTTTAGCAATGTTTTCTGAGATCTCACACTCCGAAAATAAACCTGGATACTGTATTTTCTGTTTTTAATTTACCATATAATCTCGTTCATTTATTTGTAAGTTGAGATCTCAGAAAATATTACCAAAAGACAATTTACAAATGTTTAAAGTATATACATTTTTAGTTTATCGTATATTTTTGTTCATTTGCTTGTAAGTTCTGAGATCTCAGAAAACATTGCCAAAGACAATTTGCAAAATGCTTAAAGTATATGTATTTAGTTTACCATATGTTCTCATTTATTAATTTGTAAGTTGGAAGATCTTAGGAAACATTGGCGACTAACATTTTGCAAAATGTTTAAAGTATGTTTTTGATTTACCATATATTCTCGTTCATTTATTTGTCAGTTGTGAGATCTCTAAAAACATTGTCCAATGCCATTTATTTATGTTATAATGTGTAAAAGTCTAAAAATTACCATTTATTGTAATTATGTTGAAATAACAAAAATGGCCACAGTTACTTTTATATCAACCATCCATTTTAAATTTTTGAGGGTCTACTACTAATTGATTTTATTTACGCTGGCTGCAAGTTAATGCGTCGACATATGGGTTTTTTCAATTTTATCTCCGCGACCTTCGGAGCGCACATTGTCATACTCATGAAGCAATGGATTAAGGTGAGGAGGACTCATGTCAGAGGCAGAATCCGGATAAGATATTTAAAATATTGTTTACATAATGATATTGTTCCAAAACATCTTCAACATTTTTGTAATTTCACTCCGGTTTTCTCACACTATTACGCTAAAAAGAGATTTAATGCTCTGACTTCTAATTTCATTACCCGTTTGATCAAAATTGAACTTAATGATGCTTATAGATCGGTTAACCAATCGCGGGGACAGATTTCCATCTCGCGAGGCTCATTTCTCAGAATATACCTTTAAATATATGCAATAAGTTTTTTAGATTGCAGGATATTGGATTAAACTTTTTCACTTTGTAGTTTAAACACTGATTCGGTTGGACTATTCCAATGCATAAATTTCTTTAGATTTAAGAAAGTTTATTAAATCTAAAGAAACATTTCTCTCTGTGGCACACCGAGTAATTACCGAGTAGTATAAAATATTATGTTACTCACCTCGAAACTACCAGCAACGAGCAAGCAGAGAAGCTTCCAGAGCGCACTTCAATGACATGTGATTCCCACCAAAATTTGCGTCAGTTTTTATAGGATAACAAGCATTATTCTATCTTTATCGCTCATACGGTATAAAACAAGGATAGAAGATAGAATAAGCAAATAGCGCTAATAGCGCGCTCCCCGAATCCAGTCTTTGTCCTTGACATCCTTGTTTTTATCGCACTTTTTAATTCCACTCCGCTGAAGACAAGCGAAATAAAAATTACATAAACCTCTCTTGCTGAATTCGTCTTCCTAATCGAATACCTCGTGGTCTCCGTTCTGTAATAGAAAGTAAAGTATTATTTAAACTATTTATTATATAACACGGCTGAGGGATTGTTTGAGAACTATTTGTCTCAAAAAGAGACCTGTTTTTTAAAGAGAATAAGAACAGGAGGAAGAGGTAGAGAGGAAGAAAAAGAGCGAAAAAGCAAGAGAGCTAGAGAGAGCGAGAAGAGCGAGAGAACGATAGAGCGAGAGAGCGAGAGAGAGCGAGAGAGAGATATAAATTAGCTAAAGAATTACCTGGAAAATTTTGATGCTCGGGTGCTTTGGCATTGATGGCAGGCGACGCAATGGCAGCAGCAGGAGATATGACAATTACTGTAGCAGATGATGTAATAGCAGCAGGGAAAGCAGCAGCAGCGGCTCTAGAAATGTTATTGTGCCTTTTCCTGGAAGCGGGCAATATTTATGTTATTATTACAATACAATAATTGTGGGTTGATTGCAAACGGTTGTAATGCTTTTATTTGCATGAATGGTATATATGGTGATACCATTCTTTCTTCAACCGCTGTCAAATCTGTTACGACTTTTGGCACATTATTGAACCTTAAATCTTCGTTTGCTGTTGTTTTTGGAAGCTGTGTCCTAGTGTGATATATCTTTTACAAGTCTTACACATATATTCCGATGAGTTATTGATAATTTTATTAATAAATTCATCAATATCCATTCTTGTGCCAATCAACTTATTTCGTATTTTGGTAATACTAAAATGCTCTACAGATTAAAAAAAAACAAATTTTCACAACGGACGCAAACTATATCAGGTCCAATTTTTCTGTTTTTAAAAAACTTTATTAACAAAGAATAATAATAGTATTCATTTTCTGTAATTTCATTTTTTATCTTCATCTGAACATAATTTTCGTAGTTTTCTCTATGTTTGAAAAAATCATCTAATCTTAACAATCTTTTACGTTCAATATCTTGTCTTCGTTGTTTTTGGACGAACTTTGAATCTTCTAAAAACTTTCTTTTTTTAATAATATTATTTAATTCATTATTCATTAATCTGTATTCAGAATCAATACGCAAAAATTTAATTCTTTCTTTGTTTTGGATTTGCTCATTTATATGGTAAATTTCAACTTTTCGTTTCAATTTTATTCGTTTTCTATTTTTTTCTTTCTCTAGTTCTCTGTATAATTGTTCTTTTCTCACAGATCTTATTCTTTTAATATTCATATCTCTTTCCTTCTCTTTGTACGACGGATCTTGTCGTGTTTGCTTCATCCTTTGTATATTGCTATCTCTTTCATTTTTTTGGTACGACGAATCTTGTCGTGTTTGCCTCATCCTTTTTATATTGCTCTCTCTTTCATTTTCTTTGTACGATGGATCTTGTCGTATTCTCCTAATCCTTTGAACTTCTTTCTTTTTTTTCTCTTCCTCTGTATTAGCTGTATTTTCTTTTATTTTTCTTTCAATTTGTTTTTCACATTCATCTATTTTAATATTTAAATCATCACATTTTTTTTCTTTATATATTTTTACATGCCGTAATTCACGTATTCTTTGTCTATTAAAATATTTATTTTGTTTCTCATTTCTTTTTTTAATTTTTTTAGGCATTTCTTTAACCTTTTATAAAAATTCTTATATATAAACAAATCTCTTCTTATTTCGTTGTAATTATAATCTATTATGTACCTGATGTACTTAAATTAAAAATAAGACTAATTAACGTTTTAATAATTTAATATGACTAAAATAGGTCGAAAATTAATTTGAAAATCAAATCTGTCAAAATCTGTCAAAAATAGATTTTTAAAATGTCTTCTTTATAGTATATCTTTACAGCAGACAATTCTTTTCCTTGCAATTTGTCTTTGATCGATTGCATAAAAAACTGTATTTTTTCTGTATGCTAACTCTTGACACACAAAATATAATTCCAAATATAACTAGATATGAACAATAGATCATATGCACTCATGTATAGATACATCAGTACAAAATTACCTTTTTCAAAAAAGGTAAAAAAAGGGCGCCAAGTACACGCGTGGTTGTTACCTCGGAAAAAAACCAAATGGTAGTATCATTAATTTTATCTCACAAAATTGTCTCACAAAAATTGTCTCACAAAATTGTCTGACAAAAATTGTCACACAAAATTGTCTCACAAAAATTGTCTCACAAAAATTGTCTCACAGAATTGTCTCACAAAAATTGTCTCACAAAATTATTAAATTACAAAATTGTTACTTTATTCAATCCAAGTGATATCTATCTTAACAAAATTATTAAAAACAGAAGTCGTTTTTGTTCGACCCAACTGGCCTAATAATTAATATATTTAAACTCACAACGTTTCGAAAAATTATCTCACAAAATTGTCTCACAAAAATTGTCTCACAAAATTGTCTCACAAAAATTGTCTCACAAAATTATTAAAATACAAAATTGTTACTTTATTCAATCCAAGTGATATCTATCTCGAAAAAACCTAAATAACAAGTGGTATCTATTTAAAAAAAAAATATGTGAAATTTTTTAATACTGCGCCAATTACAAAGAGAGAATATATATATATATATATATATACCTTAACAAAATTATTATTATATCACGAAATTGCGTTACCAAACTCAATCCAAGTGATATATATATTTCAAAAAATATATGAAATCTTTAAATTACGCCAACTACAAAGAGAATATTATATTGCTTTGAAAAATAATTGTAGTGCAACTACTCTTAAAAAATAAAACAAAATTGTGTTACCTAACTCAACCCAAGTGGTATGTATCTTTGTATTCCTAAGGATCTTTCTATCAACCCAAGTGGTAGTAGTTTTAATTCTCCTTGATAAAATTATAATATTACAAAGAATCGTTTAATCATTTAATCACAAAGAATTAAAGAGGTAACATTATAAAATAAAAATATTTAATTAAAATAAAATAAATAAATTTTTCTTGTAAAAAACTTGGCGCTGCTTTTTTAAGGTTAATCCAGACAAACTTGCATAGGTGCATAAGCATATGCATAAAGAGATGGATTGGTCTATTTCCTTTTGCACATATATCTGAACCAATCAATTTCTTACGCTTATGTTTATGCGCGATGCAAATTTGTCTGGATAGACTTTAAAAAAGCAGCGCCAAGTTTTTTACAAGAAAAATTTATTTATTTTATTTTAATTAAATATTTTTATTTTATAATGTTACCTCTTTAATTCTTTGTGATTAAAATGATTAAACGATTCTTTGTAATATTATAATTTTATCAAGGAGAATTAAAACTACTACCACTTGGGTTGATAGAAAGATCCTTAGGAATACAAAGATACATACCACTTGGGTTGAGTTAGGTAACACAATTTTGTTTTATTTTTTAAGAGTAGTTGCACTACAATTATTTTTCAAAGCAATATAATATTCTCTTTGTAGTTGGCGTAATTTAAAGATTTCATATATTTTTTTGAAATATATATATCACTTGGATTGAGTTTGGTAACGCAATTTCGTGATATAATAATAATTTTGTTAAGGTATATATATATATATATATATATATTCTCTCTTTGTAATTGGCGCAGTATTAAAAAATTTCACATATTTTTTTTTTAAATAGATACCACTTGTTATTTAGGTTTTTTCGAGATAGATATCACTTGGATTGAATAAAGTAACAATTTTGTATTTTAATAATTTTGTGAGACAATTTTTGTGAGACAATTTTGTGAGACAATTTTTGTGAGACAATTTTGTGAGATAATTTTTCGAAACGTTGTGAGTTTAAATATATTAATTATTAGGCCAGTTGGGTCGAACAAAAACGACTTCTGTTTTTAATAATTTTGTTAAGATAGATATCACTTGGATTGAATAAAGTAACAATTTTGTAATTTAATAATTTTGTGAGACAATTTTTGTGAGACAATTCTGTGAGACAATTTTGTGAGACAATTTTTGTGAGACAATTTTGTGTGACAATTTTTGTCAGACAATTTTGTGAGACAATTTTTGTGAGACAATTTTGTGAGATAAAATTAATGATACTACATTTGGTTTTTTTTCCGAGGTAACAACCACGCGTGTACTTGGCGCCCTTTTTTTACCTTTTTTGAAAAAGGTAATTTTGTACTGATATCATGCATTTTGTAGTGTTACGCATCCTCTTCTAAAAAGGGCATGTCATCCATACTCGAATCTATCGAAATATTATTGTCGCTTTTCCGCAATGCGGATTAGTTCTCTTGTGCTTACTTCAGGACCGGCTGTCATGGCATATTTTGACAGTTGTGTGGTTAATAGTGTAATAGTAACAGTGAAATATTAAAGTTAAATAGCGCGCGCGTCTATATAATATCTAGTCTTATAAAGAGTATATCTTACAAACAGTATGTACAGATTGTAAAGCTAAAGGTGTTACAGGCTATTATTTCTAAGGAAACAAAAATTTCATAATTTGCTTAGTTTTAGAAATAATAGTTTGTAACACCTTTAGTTTTATACCCTGTATATATTTTGCGATATAAGACAATCGCATTCTAACGTGATTAATGCTAATAAAGTGAAAAAATTTCACTACCACTCTCATCGTCTTTTATAATTAAAATATAATCATTGATATGTAAATTAATAAATGAGAGACATGTTGATGCCACATAAAAAATATGTAATAAAATACAATTGAATTTGGTTTAGAATATCACTGCTAATCATGAAATACATTGCTGGACATTGTTTTTATGTAAAATGTGTATCTATATTTGATAATAGTTGCTTAATTTTTATTATCAACTTTTTGTAAAAATAATATATAAATATTTCTAGCACCTGTAGGCCATCGTTCTTCTTTCGTAATCATTTTTTGTTTCTCATCAATTTTAGTCCAAGATGTCCCTTCTCTACACATACTTGTATAATCGCCATTCTCAATACATGAACCATCATGAAATATAGCATTCATTACTTTATATTGCTGTTTAGCTATTGATACTTTAGCTGTTGATATGCCATTTAAATTAAATTTCTGTGGTATTTTTATTACTTTATTATCTTGTAATGAAAACAAAATTAAATGAATAATAACCATTTCTTTTGTCAACGTTAATTCATTTTTAAACATTATATCATTTCCTGCACAATGTTCGCATGATTTGTCATGTGATTGACACCAATGTGAAAATGTAGTCTTTAATAAATCATTAAGATCACATTTTTTCTTCAAATTTTTAATAGAAATTGGGACAACTATATTGTTATCAGTAATAATAACTTTTGTATTACCACATGATTTGCACCGACTAGTACAAGTAACTTGATGCTCTACCAGATTTCTTACATAACCATATTTTGTACAAATAGCAGTAAGAATTCGACGGCATCTCGTTTAATCGAAAAGTATTCTTCTAAACTTTTCCGTATTGCATCAGTGTTCAAATTTTCCATATTACTTTCATATCGCTGTGCTAATTTACTTAAATCATCTTGTTTCTTAATATTAAGCAATTTTTTTCTAATAATACTTAAATGCAACAAGCATTGTAATACTGCATTTGCACAGTGCGAATCTTTATCTGTATTTTGAAAAGCACGTATCTCCCAAGCAGTACTTTGTCGAGCTTCTTGATGTGACTCTTGAACGGAAGCAATGCTTTTCGACAATGCCCACGGAACATCTTTTACTTTTCGAAAACGTTGTTTTGAAATAGTAATCATTGTGCTTGTGGTATAAATTGTTGTCTTAGCCGATTATATTCGGTAATAGCTCTATCACTAGCTGTTACAGATAACGGATCAAAATTAATTAAATGCAATCCATCCAGAGATGTTACTCGGGATAACGCAACATATGCTTGACCATGACTAAATACAGAATTACCTATATCTATAACAGCGTTTTGCAAGCTTAATCCTTGGCTTTTATGAATGGTGATGCCATAACTCAAACATAATGGAAATTGTTTTCTAACAACATACGCTTTATCCATATCCATTACTTGAAACTTGACACTTACTCTTTCAATAAAATACTCCAAACCAGACGGTAAAAGAAGTTTTATCTTTTCTACATAATCAGTATCCTGCACAACAGAAATAACTGTAGCAATTGTACCATTACAAGGCCCAAAGTGACATCAATATTGCGTCTTATCATGACTTTAGCTCCAATTTTAATTGTAATTTGTCTCGAAAGTCCAGCTGTTCTAGTATTATCTTCATCATTATCCGTTAATTTTTTTACTACTTTCTTTCGTATATATCTATCACATTCATACGTATCTTCAGCAATTAATAATATTTCTTTTGAATCAATACGACTTAACATTGCAGTGTTAAGAACATCGCACATATGACAAGTAGGCAGTAAACAAACGGTATCAGATGGCAATTATCAATAAAATTACATAATTCGTATAATCTTGTTTCGAAAGACTCGCCATTAAAAGATATTTTTCTTTTTTCGAGAATCTCAAATCAGATTTTGTCAATAAACCAATACGAACTCTCGAGAGTAATTCACGATAAGATTCATCTCCTTGCTGGCGCATATTGATCGTTAATTCGTCATAATTAAAATGTGTCCACAAATTTGTAGACGCTATAGAGCCAATATATTTATCAATTTCTTTCTTTGATAATCGAACAAAAACAAAATTTTCACGTACAGGAGGTAATTGAAGCAGATCTCCAAATAAAAGAATATGCTTTTGACCAAACCAACCATCTGCAGTGGTATTGAATATTCAGATAGTCGTAAATGTATATACGCTAAATTTAAATTAGATATCATTGACACTTCATCAATTATAATAAGAATAACATCTTTCAGATCTGCCCGTAAAACTTTCAAAACGTGATCAGATAATTGTGTATACTTGGGAGTATCACCATGTGCAACGGGTAACTGCCACACTCTGTAAGTGGTCAAACCATCGATATTGAACGCTGCTATACCAGTAGGTGCTGCTACAACGGTATCCTTGTTGAGATTTTGTTTTATCCAGCATTTAATTGTTTTAATTAAGAAACTTTTGCCAGTACCTCCTTCTCCACTGACATATTTTAGTAATTGTTTATTATCCGGCGATGTTACGGTGTTGATCACATCGTCAAATGCTCTTCTTTGATCTGCGTTCAGATTTGAAATCATTTCAGATACATCGATTTCCTGAACTAATTTTTCACCAAGATCCTTAAAATCTTGCATCGCTTCCACCAGCCTCAATATTTTGAACACCTATTGGATTATCAGGATCATCTTGAGACTCGTGCTGTTTTTTCTAAATCATCTAAATGTTGCTGAACCAATTGCTTCGCAGTTTCAAATGCTTTTTGCAATTCCTCTATTTTTTCACGATAATGCAATGCTTTCTCAAGATCCAACTTTCCCTTGTGAAATGATTCTGCATAAGTATCACATCCATTTTTAAGATCATCTAGTTTCCGCCATGGTTTAAACATAAGCAATAATGAAAAGAAATAATTTTCCGGCCGCGTATTGACATCATATTTATAGTGATTAATAATATAGTTACGCTGTCGTCGTTTCACATAATAACCATTATTCATCTTGTAGAATTCAATATTTTTACTTCGTGGTTTGATTTTCGTAATATCATATTGCTGTGCAAATTCATATAAACACAAGGATTCAAGTTCTTCCGGTCTCCGTGGATAATGATCATCTATTATAGATGGACAAAATATTTCTGTGGAATCTCCATCAAGAGCTTCAATTTCCTTACAGGTTTTAACTTTTCTATGTCGTATCATATTAACATCTAACCATCTAATACTCGTATTTCGATCAGTCCCATATAAAGGATTACCTAGCAGTGTATCAGCAGCTTCAAGAGCTCCACATTCTCTATTACTCATGGCTCGAAAAGCAATCTTCCAAAGACGGCTCGCCAATGATTCGTTTTTCTTATTTTTACTATCAAAGATAACATCAGATATTTCACTTTTTCCTGGTTTATTTATATACTTAGTAATATACCAAGTAAGCAGCGATGCTTTTTCACCGATAATTGTATATCCATATTTCCTTCCATGCAGTAAGAATGATAGGATTATAATCATTTATACAGGTTTCAGTATCTGTTCGAGGAAGGTCATAAAGCCTACTTCTATTTTTTAATCGTTTTCTACCTGCTATCGAACTTATGACATCTCTCATAATCAACGTGTCTGTAACGGGACGAGGAAATCCGAAACGACAGACGCGAGTCGTTTTACGTCCTGCTTTTTTAGAACGAAGACAATAATCGTTATGTTTGTGTAGTTGATACATATTGACTCGCCTGTATAACAATGGTGAAATATTTGGATCTGGCATTTTACAACTTATATGTTGCAAAATAAATTTAGAAACCTCTTCAACAGAAGATTTACCGATAATTGGCGCGTCTTTAATCCAAATTAATAAATGAAAATGTTGTATACCTCTACCTTGGTATTCTCGTCGCCAGAAGTAATGCGTTACTTCTCCGATCGGGTGATCTTTGGAACAAATAAAATCAAGCAGCGCTTTGAATTATTATCAAGAAACCTCGACGTCGACACGGGATCTTTAGCAACGAGTACGCTAATGGGCGTCGAATCGTCAGGCCATCCATTTACTTTACGAAGATATGCACCTAAATCTTTCCACATCCATTCACCAGGACTAACTGTAAAGAACCATGTCGCAGGTCCGTATTCTTGCGTCATAGCAATTAAATCACTTCTTGGTCTACGCCAGTATTGTTCCGTATTTTCTTAAAGTGGAAAATATCGAACTCAAGTCAGATTCCATATCACCTTTCTCTGCAATGCTTCTAAATATTCTTTAGCCGTATAACGTTCTCGTGGAATCAGTTGTATACAATTTATGATAAATACCACGACTTAATTGACGAATTTCGCATCATTTAACAAGAAAAATAAGAATTGTAGATTTAATCTAAATTGGTGAATGTTTGGATGTCAAACAACATTTAATAAATTCATGGCTGTGAAGTTTAACCTGTCTAGTTTCGCGTTGTCCATTAACACCAAAAGGAAATAAATCTGGAAAACACATTAGATCTAAAGCTTTCTCACGATTGTCCAAGGGCAAATCTTGAACTTTTAACATTTGATATAAGGCAGTAGCACTTTGACATGATTTTTTTTCATATAAAGGATAAATGTGTATTGCTCGTAATAACTATCTTGACTTTCGTCAAGAATCTGGGTTAACATCGCTTCACGCTGATTGTTTGAAGTAGCGTCTACGTTATTTTTTGTTTCTTCCATTGGAACTTTTAAACTCAATCTTGTTCGTCATTTGATAAAATAGCGTCTACGTTATTTTTGTTTCTTCCATTGGAACTTTTGGACTCAATTCTTGTTCGTTATCCGAAACAGATTCACTATCATTTTCCGTCTCTTGTGCTTCAAATTCATTATTATCCAGTTTCTCTAAACATAATCCATCGTGAGTTTCTGAGAGTGTTATATTATTGTAAAAAGGATTGTTACGTTTGAGCCATGTTAAAGCCTTGTGTACCTTTTTACGATCTACGTATTCCTCCCAAACAATTTTTGATTTTGTCGGAACACCTCTAACACGTACGAAGTACATTTCATGATTTTTATTAATTGGATCGGTATCGGAACATAATTTATTCCATGTCTCTTGTAAAGGTAATGGTAAATGAAACGTTCTACCTTTACTTTTTGTACCATATTTCTATGAGGCAGTTTTTTGTTAATAACAGTTCCCATTTTAACAACAGTTTGAAAAGCTTTAGCTCTTTGTATAAAAATTTTTCAAACGTGTTAAGAGATGATATTTCTTCGGGTGTATCACGTACAAATCGATTATTTAAAACGCAATACGCAGGCATTAATCCTTTACGGAATTTTCCTGCACAATAACGACATATGTATTGTGGGGTAATGTTATGTTTTTTTAAATGCGCCATTAAATCTCTCCAATTGGAATATCTAATTGCGTTTTAAGCTTATTAATTTCAGAGACACTTTTCTTATAACAAAGTCTCTCACATGATGCACAAACATATCGAGGTGTGTCCATGCAGCGTTTGGTAAAAGCCTTAAATGCGTTGCTATAGCGAGAAATGATATCGTCATCACTCAAAATAATACAACTCTGCTGATGTTTGTACATATTTGCTTTTTCTTGTTCCAAAGTTATAATTTCATTTAATGTGTCTAAATCAGCGGAAGTTAAAGCCTTCTGCAGATTTAACATTTTCCGATAGAAACTTGTTATTTGATAAATGAAACGTTTAATATGTCTCACCTTTGGAAATGAGGTGATAATATTTGAACACAAGAAACATCGCTTTGCAAAGTTTCGTATCAATGTAACAAGCATGTGTTGTGACCCTTTTTATTGAATTTTTTATCGTACATGTATGAATCTTTTCTAACAATTGTGGTATTTTGTTTAAAGTACATGTACTTATCGTTTGAAGGAATTTTCATAACGATCGATTAAAACGGATCATCAATTGTACACAAGGTATTACATTCCCATGATTTTTTTTGCTTGTGCCTGCTGCAAAGGTAATACATTCATAGTTGACCTTTTACGTTCATTACCAAAGGTTGTGACGAAGTAATGTTACGATATGTGTCGATAAAATAATTTTCAGACGAAGCTGTATGTCGCGATATGGCCACATAATGCACGTATTTTATCGTCAATTGTAGAGCATTCTTCGCAAGAGTCAAACACGCTTCTGATTTATTTTTAAGGGAAGCTAATATTTTATAGATCTTGCGGACAAAACTGTCTCGAATATGCATACACCAACGTACGATTCTTTCGGCTTCTAATCGTCTTTCAATATGATTTCTAATATCAAGTTTCTTTTCAATATCTTCAATTGCCACAGGGCGAAATTTTATTATATAATTTGTGACCAAAACTTTGCATATTTTCTAGTAATATTTTTACCAATATCGCGATTTTTGTTTGCAAGTACGCATTTAGACTTCTTTCTCTCATAATATCGCTTATTATAAACCATTTACGATCAGAATATTTTCTTTGTCTATCTCGTTCATGCTGAGAATTTATAGAATAACGTATACGCTTTTGTGCGCGTGTTTTACTAAATCCTTTTATATTGACATCGCTTTTTAGCCCGATTATTTTCAAAATTTTGCTTATATCGACGTCTCTTTTAGCACGCTCATCTTCTATATTCTCCTGATATTTATCCTTTTCTTAGCATGATTATTTTTTAAATTCTGCATATAGTCCACTTCTTTTTTTTTACATTGAAATATTACACGTATAGGGCTGCTTCAGCCTCTCTTGCTCTTACTACTGCTAATGGAAGCACTTTCTGGGCATTACTTTGTGAATCTTGAGGAAAATGCTCAATTGTATTTGATTCGAAAATCTTCAACAAATGTGATCGCATTAATCTATAATCATATCTTACTTTGTCAGGTTTAATATTGAATAACAATGAAGTAGCAAAAGCTATAGCAAAAACTCCGCAATCATTACAATTTCGTTGATATTGCACATAAGGAAATTCGACAGGATGTTTCTCAAAGTCGTATGTTGGAAATAATTTCTCAAGAATACCTCATGATGTTCGTGCAATTCTTTTTTATTTTGTGAATCATAGATATATATTTTTTTGTATCGTAATAACTACATACCAATGTCCATTTCTATCTATAAGATTTGGATCTGTACAATTTAATGGAGCTGATCTACTGTGCATATTTGTATATGTTTTCTATCTTGTGGTATAGGTTGAATCATTTCAGGCAATTGTACTCGCCATGTTCCGACAGGTCTATAATCTGAACAACTTTGTACAAATCGATGGAAATGATCCATATGTAGTCTGTCAGCCATTCGCCTGGACAATATTATCTCTCTTCAGGCATCAAGGTTATATGTTTCTTGTATGCACAGACATGTTGCCTGTCAAAAAGTGATTTATTTCCTATAAATTGATTTTTTTATTACGTATATATAATTGGATAATCTTGAAAATTAAATTTACCGTTAATAGCAGCCGATATTTGACAGCGCTATGGCAACCTATATAATGCCAATGAAAGTCAAATACCAAAATTTAGCGCTAATAGCAGCCAACAGCGCTATATAGCCGCCGTTCAGGCGCTAATGAAGCAGCCGATATATCTATATATA
>NW_027250388.1:0-22859 GCF_030848795.1 Temnothorax nylanderi | reverse complement strand
CTCTCTCTCTCTCTCTCTCTCTCTCCTGTCAATATATTTTTTTTATGTTCCTAATATACAACTTTATCTTTTTTACATATCGATATTGGAGCTTGTTGTATGCCGTTAACACATCAGAATTATTTTTAATATAATATATTAGAGATATTATTACTTCAAAATATCAAGCATCTTTTTAATATAATTAACACGTAACTGAGATTTATGTAAAAAATTTATTTACTTCGCAATAAAATATATTTGGATTTCATGTCATTTTATATTTTATCTGCTTTCATGTTATATAATATATAAAGTTATTTATAAAAATATAAATATTAATGGATTGAATAGCAGATTAGAATACAATTACAATTAATAATTATCAACACCTTTTTTAAATAAAATAAAATGAATTAATTAAAATATCTTACATGATTCTACCGTTTTTTATATATATTATTTTTATTTTACATAAATAAATATAAAAAAAAGATACATAAATATCCATAAATATTTCAATTTTTATCTATAAGCTATGAATACCCTGAAGAAATTTGAATTTTAAATTAAAGAACTTTATATGTTTTGCAAAAATGTCAGTATTTTATTTTTATAATTTTATTTTAATTCAGTTCCTTTTCCCGTTATTTTTCATTATATATTTATCTAAGCAATGAACTTTAAAATTTAATCAATTAATTATAATGTATCTGATAGTAAAAAAGAGATTGAGATATTTAAATAACACTCTTGATGTGTCATATCTTTATGATGTTTTTTTATGATTTTTCTTTCCTTCTGATCAATTTCAAGCAATTTGTATTATCTTGTTATTACTGTTTGTAATAATTCTGTGATTCATGGTGCATAATAAAGGCAACGCGATATGCCAGTGAATGACCGAATTGTGATTTAATAATAATAACAATAAAGACATAACAATAAGCTTATAGTGTTTATTTGTATAATGTGTATAATGGAGTTATATGTATATGCTCCAAAAATAAGTTAGTCCATTTAAGGGAATAGATCTATTATATGGAAATATTATCTGTAATACTATATTTATAATAGCTTTGTAACTTAAATTTTAATAAGAATGAGCGATAAATTCAAATATCAAACAGTTTATAAGATTAAATATTTTATTCTTGAATATATGTTCGGATTGCAAAT
The DNA here is from genome assembly GCF_030848795.1 of Temnothorax nylanderi. Classification (NCBI taxonomy): domain Eukaryota; kingdom Metazoa; phylum Arthropoda; class Insecta; order Hymenoptera; family Formicidae; genus Temnothorax; species Temnothorax nylanderi. The sequence goes on along the minus strand of NW_027250388.1, from coordinate 21,701 downwards.
CCGTATTTTTATATGTATTAATTTTAAGAAGAAATAATTTTAAGAATTTTAAGAAGAAAAACTTTTAACTCTTTAGTTATTTTATACAATATTATTTATTTTATATAAATGTATCTGATATATAATTTTCATAAGTCCATTGTCTCAGAATTGATATAAAAAATAATTTATTTACCGGTACGATGCGCAGCAGCGTTGTCACCGCATTGTAATGTTGATCTAGCATACAAGTATATCCGAATTATATAACACAGTGTACAAAATAAAATAAATATTTTATAAAATAATTATTTTTGATGAGGCTAGTGGAGATTTTTATATCTGCTTTCAATATCAACAAGTCTAAGTTGGATAATAGAGCTCGCTTTACATTACGAAGAAAAAAAAGAAGAAAATAATTATTATACACGTTAAATTGTTATTCATCAATTAAATAGATGTAGTATAATAAAAAAGTTACATTATATCTTTTGAATATAAATTTGTACAAAATTCAATAATTAAAGACATAAATATGTAACAAGTAAGAAATAAATAAATAATAAGGTACTCTATGGTTGCTCTGCCGTAGCCCGATGCCTTCAAGCCTCCACCTTCTTTTAGATTCCGTCCTTGTACTCGTACAACACTCGTGAAAACACGGTACATACATTATCGATCTTTGCACGACGATTAACTCCCGACGTTAATCTCGCATGCATCGCGCATTTTAGTCGTATATTTTTCATAATGGAAAAATAACGCGAAAACTATACGACTGCACTTGTAAGTTATGATCTGCTCGACATTCTCCGTCTCGCAAATTAGTTCAACAACTCACGAACGGTTTTTAACAAATAACCGCTGTATAATGTCGAGTTCATGCAATTGACAAATATTAAAATTCAAGTTTAATTACAATTGCACTTAATAACTGGAAATGCATTGTGATATTGTCGGATTCAGAGTCGGTCCGTTCTGGAAATAATGAGCGAATCCATTTCGTGAATGAACGAAAATGAAACTGGCAATTTTTTATCCTGATATCGTGCAACATGCTGTTGATCGAACTAATTTTAATTAATTAAGGTACGATAAACTGGGATATAAAATCGAAATTTGGTGAAAAATAATACGAGAATTATACGACGATGTTATGATATACAATCAAAGGTCAAACTAAATCGCCATTTACGGTCCGAGCTGGATCTTGGTAGCTAAATTATTATACAATATTTTTGTGTATTACACATATCTTTTCCAACATTAATAAACTGCGCGCCGACTAGATTTGTCAGACTTATAACATAGTTCCCGTTGGAGTAAAATCCCCTCCCTCCCCGTAATTAAATCAATTCGATTTTAACCATCTAAATAACTGTAAAGAAATGATTGCGAGAAATATTACCTCAGCCAGGGTTCGAACCTGGAATGAGGGAGGTTCTAGGTCGAACCCTGGTTGAGGTAATATTTCTCGCAATAATTTCTTTACAGTTATTTAGATGGTTAAAATCGAATTGATTTAATTACGGGGAAGGAGGGGATTTTACTCCAACGGGAACTATATGTTATAAGTCTGAAAAATCTAGTCGGCGCGCAGTTTACTAATGTTGGAAAAGATATGTGTAATACACAAAAAATATATAATAATTTGGCTACCAAGATCCAGCTCGGATCGTAAATGGCGATTCAGTTTGGTAAAAAACTTCTTCGATTTTCGTTTTGACTGAATAAATTGCATAAAAGATTTATTTCGATAAGAAACTGTTATTACGACACATTTATGAATCGTTAATCGCAGGAGTTAATTTGATCTTGTGCGCTGACAATAGAGAAAAATTGCATTTTTTTTTACACTTGTCACGGGCGCATTTGGAGAGATAATAAGCGAAGATACACACACAGAGCGACTCACACCGCTATCTTTGGACCGCGCGAACGTCGTAAACAAGGTGAATGGTACATTGTATGCCGCAGGAAACAAACGCCAATTTGTCGCGACGAAATATTTAACGAGCTATAAAATAAAGTTGTATGCGAATATTCTGCTCCGCGTGTCTCTAATTAACGCTTGATAAACATATTGATGTATCACGGCTCTCCGTCACTTAAATCATTCGATATGATATGACGATTTATGAATGAATTAATCGTGCCTGCCTTAATGGCCGTCGCTTCGACACTTTTACGAAATGTTAATCGCGCGAAGTCGACGTCATTTGTTTGTAGGAGAGAGTCGTATTTTCGTCTGGTACTCATCGCGAATGTATTTTGAAGAGTGATACAATGAATGATTCGCACGAGTCTTGTAGAAAACGATTGCATTTCGTAAGGAATTGTGACAAACGGAGTAACACATAAATGTCGCTGCCTATCGACTAGAGGCCTCGCCGTGCAAATAATAGTAGCGCGGCGACCTTGCATACGCAACAACGCGCTGTATACAATAGCACACAATATTGTCGCATGTTGCGCGTGATTATAACCAAAATATTTATAATAGAAAACATGCCGAATATTCTGCTACTTGTATTTCGAAAGAATTTCGATACGCGGGCTATTGACACACATAATGTGTCTTGTCTTGCGAATTTTCTAGTATCGTCTAAAAGAAGATGATTAATTTGCTCGATTATAAAATCTTTTTTATATCAAAATTTGGGATAGAGTTCCATTTATCATTTTATATGCCAAATAATACAGCAAAAAACCTGCGAGAAACTATAAGAAATTGTATATGTATATAAAATATATACAAATATGTCATTAGACTCGTGAAAATGTCAACAAATTAATAAACGGCGATTAATAATAATCGGCGCGCAGTTTATTAAGTTGGAATATATGTATATTATATACATTGTAATTCGTTACTTCTGTAATCATTAATGTCTTTACTTGCGCACCACGTACCGCGCCTGACTCGTATCGCCGTTTATTAATTTGTTAAAATATATACATTTGGATAAAATTATAAATAAATATCTTGTATTCTAATAATTCTAATATTACAGGTCACTTAAAATGGACTTGATATGCATTTTATATATATTTAAATGCAACATAAAAAAACACTGGAAAATCAGATATGTATTCGTATATTAAAATAACATAAACATTAAAATACATTAAAATACATGCATGATAAGATTATAAATAGAACTTTATCTTAAAACTAGACAAATTATAATTTACACTGAGAGAAATGTTTTGGTGATTAAAACTATACTCGTTTTGTGAGACGTAGCATAGTGAACTTGTATGCGATATGTGGTTCATACATCCAAAATTCTGGTAACGGCGCCTTAACGCGTCGATACATAGTAGTCGATACAGAGACATTTAGTCATAGGTATCTAGATGTCTAGATACCTATGACTAAATGTCTCTGTATCGACTACCAGATAGTTTGGTATTATTAACTAGATCGTCTTGTTACACGATTATTCACTATACTGTTTGGTAAACCGTCTAGAGAAGATTACCAAACTGTCTAGATACCTATGACTAAATGTCTCTGTATCGACTACTATGTATCGACGCGTTAAGGCGCCGTTACCAGAATTTTGGATGTATGAACCATATATCGCATACAAGTTCACTATGCTACGTCTTACAAAACGAGTATAGTTTTAATCACCAACAAATTTCTCTCAGTGTACGTAAAGCAAATTGTATGAAGATATCGTTGTGCCCGAATCTTAATTTAATCAATAATTATGTTGCAATTTTATATTTTAATAAAGTGCATCTCGGATGCAAAATTTTATTAACTAATTTGTAATCAAATTTCAAAATACACGTAGTAAATATCGCATAAGTTTTCCATGGTTTCAACGTTTAGTAACGGCTGAGACGCAATTCGCGGCCGATCTAGAGCAGACTAGTCGCGCGAGAAATCGATATCGAGGCGCGGAATAGTGTCTCATTGGACACGTACACGTGCACGATCGAGTAGGTAACTGTTAACCGGCAATAAACCCGATTCACGATCGGTTTCACATGGCGGTCATGCAGCCGGAGAGGATAGCGCGCGCCGTGGAATACGAATGGCCGCCATTGTTGCCAGACCAAACCGTTTTAATGGACTCTTATAATAGCTACTAGCTCCCTTCATAGTCACACCAGTGGCGTGATCCTTGATTTGACGATCGAAAGAAACCCGATTTCTCGATCGTACCCGATCGATGAAAGCAATTACGGCTTGCCGTAATAGCGCAGTTATAATATCGCTCTGGCCATTAAATGCTCTTGATATTTTATTGTTGTCTTATTAATTGCTTCCAAAGTTTTCTTGATCCTTTCTATTAATTTGTTGAATTTCTTATGATTAGGCTTATTATGTCACAATTCAAAATAAAGTTAGAAAAAAATCACGTTAAATGACAGCAAAGCGAAAAATTGAGAGATATGTGTCATAAGTCACAAGAGAATTTAATTACTAGACTATCAAAAGCTTTTCTATGTATAGAATCAAATATGAGGCAACAGCTGGAGTATAAAAAAGAATATTACCGTTTAATAAAATTTAATTTTTAATGTTTAAATATAAAAAATAATAAATAACATACAATAAGATAATGTAATAACGATAAAAGTTGAACGTGGTGACTTTCGTGAGATGGCGCAGAGAGAGAGAAGAGAGTGAAGAGACACGCGATGCCATGACTCGCCTGATGCTGGCTTATCGATAAGGGCGCGAGACGGACCGAGGGGGATATACGAAGAGTGCGTTATCGGCGGTACAAAATCGTCGCGCCGGGATGCAGACGTTAGAACCGCCATTGTGTCAGGTCGACGCGTGATTAATTTGACGAGGTAATAATTGCCGTTCAAAGGCAGATTCGGTAGATACGTACGGTAAGATAAACGGCGCGGAGTCCCGCTGACGTTCCTTTTTATTTCGACGAGGGTACGAGAGTGGGGGAGCGAATCTCTCGTCCCCTCGTCACCGGCCTCCGGTCGGAGCATCGATTTATCTTCGGACGATCTAGTAATTAATTTTAAACGCAATATAATTGGCTGCTCGTAATTTAGGCGATGCCCGCGCTCTTCCTCCGACGATGATTAGGCCAACGCACTCGCTCGAGAGCCTCTTAATTGACTCGTTGCCCTCTTTCTTGCTGCCCTTATGGCTTGTCCCACCTCTCGCCCTCCTCACCTTTCTCTCGCGGCCGTCATTACATCACGTATGTTGCAGGTTGCGAGCGTAGTTTAAAGGATATTTGCATAAAGTGTTGCCGAGAATTTCAGTTTACTCAGTCCTTTCCTGATCACCTTTATCGCTCGAGTGTGTTTTAAGACTCTCCTCAATGAATATATATTTTCCGTAATATTTAAAAATATTATTAAATATTTGATCATAAATATCATACGTTCGTGCGTAAATATACAACATTTTATTATACTTGATTTATTATATTTGGAGGGGTAAAAACTATAGTGGTGTAAGTCAAATTTTTTTGAATATTTTCTCGTGTGCATAGATGCAATCTGTACAACATATAAAGTGCATCTATGCACACGAGAAAATATTTTTAAAATTTTGACTTACACCTAACCTAACCACTGTGGTTTTTACCCCTCCATTTATACTTTTATGACAACATTATCGTCGCTCTTAGTAGAAGATATATGTGATACGTGTGCGTGTGATACAGCATATTTGTGCTCTGCGAGAGCACATTATAAATCTTTTAACAATCTCTGTTTTCTCGAGTAATTTTACGCCCGCAGTCAACGATCGTGTTCCTTCTAACTCGAACGCTGTTCCGTTAACGACCGACAACGATTCTCACTACGTTTCTGCTGCCGCAAAAAGCGGCAACTTGAAGGAATCCGATGTGAATCGAGGTGGTTTCCGCCTGCCCGCTTCGTCTTCGCGCGTCGAGTCCGAGTTTCGGCTTCAAAACAGCCATTCTTTTTTCTATCTTTTGCCTCGCGTCGCGTGGAATCCGCGATATTCACCCTTTCTCCCGCTCCGCCGGACCCCCGTCGACCCGTCCGCATTAAAAATGTATCAATCTCGTGCAGCCACAGTGTTTTGTCGGGGCAGCTTGGCGTGGAATCTTAAAGGTGTCGTAAAGAATAACTCTCGCTAAGACTTTAGTGATGACGAGCGAGAGACGATCGTATCTTTCGGAATCCACGTTTTTCCGACACCGGAAGTGTCCAGTATCGAGTGTTGAATTATGCAAGACATTCTTTACATAATTTCTGGAAAATAAAATACCTGTTCTAATACGTATTACACATATATCTCATGCGTAAAGAGATAAGACCTCCATATTTTATCATTCTACATATGTCTCTATATTATGTAAAAATTATTTTTTAAGTTTACGTTGTCACAATTTTACAATTTTCGATGTAGAGTATATTCGATGTTTTTGTTAAAAAATTTCGTGAAATATTTGTCAAAGGAATAAAATTTCCAAAGTAAATAGCAATTCGTTCTGACATGGGCGTTTCATCTTTTGACTCCGTCTGGAATCTCGGCGTTAGCATTCGTCTTTAAACGAGTATCGCGGCTCGATAGTCGCGAGTAGATCTCCCGACGAATTTTACTTCAGGTCCAGCGCCGAATATGGTCTGTGTGCCTGAGGTGGGATGGCGAGAGAGGGGCCTCACAGTAGAGGCAGGAACATCACTAAAGTGTCAGCGGCATCACAATTCGCGAGGAGCAAAAGAGCGCTTGTTAGCGGGCCCGAAACCGGCAAAAAAGCCAGCTCGCCCTTCAAGAGCAAATAAAAATCTCCTGCACCTTCTGGCTTCTACGCTCTCCCCCCTGCACGCGTCTCTACATTGGAGGGGAAGACGAAAGATTGAAAGGGAGAACGAGCCGCGCGCTGTTTGTCCAGCGAAGGGCCTCAAAAGTCCTCCGCGAGACAAAAGAACGATTGCTTCTCTTTGATCCTCTCGGGCGTGTGTAAAATGTATGTTTCGCATGTAGAAAAATTATGCGAAGTTAATGATGTGTTGTTAGAAATACTTGTGGCTGGATCAGATCTCGAATAAGTAAAAAAATAGACAAAGTTATATTTATTTTGGTTATTCGTAAGATTATAATATTTAAACATAAAGTAGCGTTTTATAAAACTTAAAATTAAGTTTGCAAAAACTAAAATACTGAGTCTAATATGCATTATTTAATTACTCTAAGTTCTAAGGCAGTCTAAGGCTTCACGTCCAGGATCCATTCAAGTTATCAAGTTCTGTCCAAACGCATGACAACAAACAACGCGTGCCTATCTGAGATAACATGAATCACGTAACAGCCATTTTACTTTATTAAACACGATATGCCGTGTATAAATGTCATCGTTTCGAAATCCTCGTATTTCGACGATTCAGCTTTAATGACGTAAGAATTTCGAAGAGCATCATCCGTTTAGCAGCGAACAGGCCCGAAACTCTGCGGTAAGACAAAAGGAGCGTTGGTCACACTCCTCCTTCCGTCTTTCTCCGGATTCCTCCGAATGCCGAGGATTTCCTTCTGCCTCCTCGCCCCGCCGGGCTCCCCAGACACAGTTTCTTCAGCATCCACGGCGTTCCTGCCTACGTCGAATCCGCAATCGGTCTTTGGCCAGAGCCGACAGCTTCTCCGCGCCGCAATGTTTCGATACAAATTACATGAAGAGCGACACGAGGGACGGGTGGGGGAGGGATGGTGGAGAGGAGAAGAGAATCCGAATCCTCCTTTCCTCGGGAGACTTTGCGACGCAGAGAGACAGGAGAGACTGATGTTATCATCAGCCGTCGCGGGACCATTCTTTTTGCACCGTGATGCAAACCCTCCCCGTTTCCTATCCTCTCTCTTCGCGTCGCTCTTCGCACTCGTTCGTTTGTGTGATGCCGATCATTTACGATATCGCGAAAAGAAGCGCGCGATGAATTCGAACCGTCTCTTTCGCTTTCTTTCTCGACCCGCGGGGATTTATTAAAACACTAAAATGAGCCTTGCGCGAAGATGTGTCTCAAAATTCGCTGTACTTATACTGAAAAATATATATGTGCGGCATTTTGAATTAACTTAGGATATTGCTACAAACTTAGAAAATATTTAAAACATTAATGTTCAATTATAGATATGCATCGAAACTTGTAAAATAGACGTCTAGAGTAAACTATAGAATAAACCGTTCAATGAACGGAAATCTCCTCAGAAATCTCAATTACTCGTTCGTTGCTTGATTGCCTAGACGCGAAATATCTACCGGCACCGCCGAATTACTCGCGCGATACACCGATCTCGATCTCGCGGCTAGAATCAACGTTATTCCGACTGCTCATTATCCCGTTCCCGGGAACAGGTAGAAACCGAACGCTCGCATACATGGTTGCACCCGTTGCACTCGCAATCACTCTATAAGCTGGGAATTTGAGTAACGCGGCGGTAATTTACGGCGTTGCTTTCCAGTCTCGCGGGAGACCGCTCATAATCATTAACGGTGGATTCGGTTAGTTGCAACACGCCCTGATATCTCCATATCGGTTAACCGGAGAAAATGCCGATATAGAGATCGACGCTCGGGATAGACGAGACGAGCTCGTAATCCCTCGGCGCGGCAGTTTTGCGCGAGTTTATGAGGTTTCTTGCGCCCGTTCTCGATGGTGCCGGCACTAACAGCCGTCACTAATGCACCCGTTGTTTCTCCCTTCTTCGTGCTACTCTCGTGCTAGACTCTGCGAGTTACTCGGTCAAGTAAAGTACCCTGTCTCCTTATGGCGATTCGGTAAATCGCTTCATCACGCTCCGCCACGCGGAAACCTGCCCGAGTTCGCTCGGCCGACTCGGAGAACTTGAAGAGCGAATAATCTTGACGAACAACTTCTTTAACGAACTTCCTACAACTTTTCTAAGACATTTTGAGATGAATTGTTCCGCGTATCATAAGTGCATATATGGCTCATTTGCTACAACAATGACACAACTCGGAAAACAAAATTTTCCAAAACATAAGTTTAAATGTTTTGAATCATTATTAAAATCATTAATATTATATTTTTAATTAAATGCGATTTTGGTGCAATAACTGATTGTAGAGGAACAAAAATATAAGAGCTAGGGTTATGTGGGGTGATGTGCAACACTTTCACGCGTTGCTCGGAAAACATATCCAAAAATCAAATTCTTGAATATATCATGGCTGTATAATGTAGAGGAAGGAAAATACTAAAATTCTGCGTGATTAGATTTTCAAAATTTTAAATTTTTCCTAAAAATTTTTCGAGTTTTCAAAAACGTCTGTTTTAGCATTTTCAAATTTTCTTGGGGTGATGTGCAACACAGGTAAAATTAAGGTAAAAAATGCATGAATATCGACATCAATCGACTTAAATGTTAAATTTGGGCTTTTTAAATACAAATTAATCGAAATCTGGTGAACAAAAAATTTCACTGTGTTGTAATCGACCTGAAAAAAAAAATTATTTTTTATTTGATTTCTTATTTATTTATCGCTTAAAAATTAATATAATGAAAGGAAAAACGCAAAAAACTTTATTTTTCATCATCTGAATCGCAGTTGTCACAAGTAAAATAGTTGCGACCTTGCATGTCGACACATTTCACATCATGTTGCACATCACCCCAAACACGTTATTTTGCGCGGACTGGCGTGACACCAACACAATGTAAGAAAATCACAAAATCGCTTTGGATTATCAAAAGTACTTGAAAAACTAACAATATAAAAATATTTACCTATAAGATGACTAAAACCAATTCACGAAATCACTATGAATGTGAAAAGCAAAAATTACATTCAGCTCGAGAAATTTAACTACCTTTTCGTACAGCAAACCAGGGTGCGTGCTATCTCGCGAGTTATTTATCTAAAACAAGGTACTGTCAACACAAACAGATGGCAGTATGCGGTTCTGTCAAATGTCGACATGCAGACCAGGAATCGGAAACGTTGCACATCACCCCATGTTGCACATCACCCCACACAACCCTATATATTAGCTCTTCATTCAGTGTATTGAATTTTCACCCTTCTTTTGCAAACAGTTCAAAAATGACAATTTTTTAGTTATGTTATTGTTGTAGGAAATGAGCGATATATTGCAACGTACAATATGAAAATTTGATGGAAAATAAAATCTTGTTATTTACTTTTTTACATTTAAAGTTTTTTTTTCAAAATCTTTTAACTTGTAAGAAATTCTATTGTATAAATAATATAAAATATAAATAAATAACAATCACATATTCTTTTTGATACAGATTTGGTATTATTTGAAACTCTTGGTTATGATGATAAATTTTTGTTTATTCTCATACTGACATTCTATCAGTAACAAATTTATTGTAATAGCAAAATATATTTGCTACAAGATACTTTCTAAAGTAGAATCAGTGAAAATATCACTAATTGAAACAGTAAAATAGGATTTCACTGAGAATCAGTGAGTATTTCACTGAACTTCAGTATAAACGTTTACTTTTTGTTTCTTTATCTTATATCTCACTGATTATGGTCAGTGAAAGTAAGATGTCACTATAAAATCAGTTATCTGTTGGTAATGCTGATTGATTTTGCGAGGAAGCGGAACAGGGTTGTGATGTGTGAAACAGAAGACGAGAACGAAGTATACGTGACGAAGGACGAAGCGGTGTTAAGTGTACATTACGAAGAACGAGAGAAGCTGCGGTACTGAGCTAAGCGTGCTTGCGAAAAAGGAGAGGTTAAAAGTAAGTACGGAAGCTCCTTGAGCCGTAGTTCATTTACCGCGGGTACTGACGAGTACGGTGGCCCAACGGGGCGAGGTTATAGTTTGCCAACGGGGCAAAGACAGAGGCCCAACAGGGCTAGATTATAGTTTGCCAACGGGGCGGAGACGGTGGCCCAACGGGCCCATAGTAAAGCGCGATAAACTAGAAACTGTTTCTCCCTTTTCATTTTCAGCATAAACCACGGCGTATTGAACCAGAGAACTGAACATCAAACAGAATAAGATTATTAATCTCGGTAATCGTTGGAAATAAGATTATATAAAACAAACTATATTATATATATACATATTTTTTAAATTATTTTAAGGTGTCTAAAAATTGCATTTACAAAATCGCCACAATAAATAAATTATATTAAATCAATAAATATACGAATTTTATTGTTTTAATATCAAAATGTATTAATATCAACCCCTACCACTTTTTCCTTTTCCTTGTACAACATAACATCTAGAAAATTCCAACTAACAGTAATATAACCTCAATATTATAATTTCCTATTCAACAATATAATTGTAAACTACAAAACATATTGTACGTAACAGTTACATTGTTGAATAGAAAATTATAACATGTATTAAGGTTATTACTCTTTGTTACTGTTTGCTGGGACATTTACTGATTTAATCAGCTTGCATTACTGATTTTGCTGTTCAAAGTCACTGTTTCCAGTAGTCCAATATTACTGAGTAAAACAGTCAATATTACTGATTTAATCAGCTCACATTACTGATTTTGCTGCTCCAAGTCACTGTTTCTAGTAGTCCAATATTACTGATTGAAACAGTCAATATTAATAACTAATTCTTTCAGTGAAATGTCACTGATTCTCAGTGGTATACTTATAACTGCTTCAATCAATGACTATTTACTGTTTCCCAGTGAAAATACACTGATTCTCTTTTAGAGAGTAGATTGTTTGCTGTAACAAGAAATGTAGATGTTTCTATAAATAGATTTATTCAGCAAAATTTTTCTGTCTTGTCAGCAAAATAGATTTCTCTGTAACATCAAACAATTGTTATCATAGCAATAACCATAGCAAAATTTACTTTTGTATCAAATATACAGTAGCAGTAATAATTTGAAACAGCTAAAACATTTTTCTTCGTATTGATATGTTAAAACAAATGGCATTCATCTTATTGTCAGCTAATGTCGATGGCGGTAATTCTAGAATGCGTGGCCGAATGAATGGAAACGATACAATCGCTTCTCCGACCGTGGTATATTCTGACAATCGTACACGTACACGTATCGCCAAGACGACACGGAGAACCGCGCGAGTATCGTCGTTACAAGCTTTCGTTTCTCATACTCGGCGCGAGGTAAATCACGCCGTCGCTAGCTAGTCGCTAGCAATGATCGGAAACGGACCGTGCCGTGCGCATTCCCGCATGCGGAATCGCTCGTGCCGTATGCGGCCGCGGCGACCTAAAATCCAGCAAATTGAACGCGAGCGGTGAGTCTTAATCGCCGATCTGCCGCAGTGAAAATCGTCGCCATCATCGTCGTCGATTCCACTAGCGTGTTCGCGCGTACAACAAACGCGCGTGGTACGTGTCTCCGGCTCGTTAGTGAAGATTCGAGCAAACCGAGCGATACGCTGACTCTCTTTTGAACAAACACGTCTTTGTAGATTTTAGAATCCGAGATACCGAGATCCGAGGTCAGTTTAGGTCACTTTCTTATTAATTAATTTGAAAAATACATATAATCATATAACGGCAAAATATTCGCTTCGTGTAATAAGATTATTTTATTTATTTGATTAGACTATTCCTAAGAGAAATTTAATTAGTCGTATTCATTGTAGTAATTAATTTAAATATTTTACTAACTAGCGAAAAAAATTGTAACCTAAAATTCCATTTAAGTCTTTAATTAAAATCTGTTTTTTATAATGTATAAATACCTGGATTTAATAATTAAATGATACTTAAACAAAATATTATTTCCGATGATTATTCTAGGTTTCATTTATTTCATCAAACGCCACTAGGCTCGATTTCTCTATCTGTCTATCGCACCTTTGCATACGATCATTCTCTCTCATCCATAGAGTTAACAAATGATCGCACGTTTCCCAAGACAAGCCAATCGTTGTTTGATCGCGATCGTTTCGACGTTAAACGCGTGAAAGCCGCGGCTTCTATCGCTTGACGACTGCAGAAAAGGCGGAAATGTATGTGCCTTGCGGCGTAAGCAAATTATTATCCTCGCATTGTCCGCCTCTCTTATCCATTGATTTCTATCCACTGTATTCACCTTACCGACATAAGAATGAAAATCTAAATTATACACCTAGAGAAAGACGATTAAAGAAAATTTATTACATAATTGTCAATATAATGATTCAATATTATTTTAGAATAGCTTTCAAACAGAGATGTAATTAATTTTAATACAGAAAAGAGATGGCATTTCACTTTCTCCACACTAAAAAAAATATATACATATTTTGATAAAACAAAATATTCATTAAATGGCTCTTAACAGCTTATTTACTTAAATACACATGTTTATTTAAAATCAGATATTTTTATTTAAATTAAGTAAAAATATCTAATTCTTAATAAATATGTATATTTTATATTAAGTAAATAAGCTGTTAGGAGCCACCTAATAAATATTTTTTTTAATTTAAATATTTTTTTCTCAGTGATTTCACTTATGAAATTTGGTCAGAAAGATCTTTGATAAATTACAAATATCAAGCCAGAATTTGTTGTAAATTATTTTAGAATTTAGATTTCTTTTACAGCTATTTCTACTTCTTCTCTTTTCTCCCGCTTTTTTTCGTTTTTTAAATCGTTTGCGTCGGTCGTTAGTTACCTCTAGCTGCATGCATTATGTATCTCTTTTTTTTCCTGGTCTCGTAATTAGAGTAATTCCCGGTTAACGAGCGATCAAAGGAGTAGTACAAGTGGCTACACGCTCACAGCGACTATTATCGCGTTATTTTCTTCTATTTTCGAACAGTGCCGCGGGCAACACTGTGTGTTTACTTTCACTTACAATGACGTATTGCACTTATTTATCTCCGCGGTTGTCATTGTTCTTAATAACACGGTAATGGAATTAAACTTAATCATCATGCCTTGTTGCAGTAATAAGTACTTCGTGCTCGTGAGATATGAGGCCACAGAGCTACGATACGTGATCGTTTGAATCGAGATAATTGGTATTTATATATAAATTTTAATCCATCATATTCAATACTGTCTAATTAATTTTCTGTTTAATAAATACAGAGATATATTAGATATATATGATATCGCGCGCGATATTTACTCAATATTATTAAAACATTGGCAATATTGGCATACAGATCAAACACTCCGTGATTTGAAGATACGAAAGCACCTTGAATGATTATACTATAAGCGTTACCGAGTACGTGTAAATATTCTGAGGGATAGCCGGGTAATATCCAGTGCACCTAGGAGGACCATGGTGGAATTAAAAGGGGCTCGGGGAACAGATTGGCCGATGTTGGTCCGAAGGTAATGGCCGGCTAAACGGTGGCGGCGCCTTGATATGTAAACGCTGGAATTTCCGTGAGCGGCGCGATCGTGCTTGCGGGACACGAAACGATTGCACCGCGGAAAAGGGCGGAATGGAGAGAGAGAGAGAGAGAAAGAGAGAGAGAGAGAGAGAGAGAGAGAGAGAGAGAGAGAGAGAGAGAGAGAGAGAGAGAGAGAGAGAGAGAGAGAGAGAGAGAGAGAGAGAGAGAGAGAGAGAATGATGGACAGGGAGGAGGAGACGATGCACTCCCATCGGAATGCCATGCGCAAAAGAGAGAAGAAGAGAAAGAGCTATCTCGGTAATAGCGTCCGTTTACATCGTCCCTTTAGCGTCCGGCGTTTCGCGTACGGCATTTGTCTTCGACCTTCTTCGGTGGAGAGCGAATCACGCCGCGCGCGGTCGCTTCGCGAGATCGCTTTGATCCTCGTCCGCTCGCGAGAGTCGCGGGATTTTGCCGGAATGTGCTTTTCCCGTTTTCGCAGATAAGGCACGAGGTGCTGATAAATCGGCATCAAATTCCACTTGGATGAATACTCGCGATAGATGAAGATAATTTAAATCGTCATTAATCTTAAACATGACACCATGGCATACAGTCTATACAAGATACATATCTGTCTTTAATTAGCTAGATGTGTAATGCATAATACGTTACGAATTAAGCGATCATTTCATATACATAGTATAATGGATAGTATTTCATTAATGTAGCGCGTGGAACATAAGTACGGCGAGTCAGTAATTATCATCTCGCAACTTGTTGACGAAGTGATTGAGGTCGAGCGAATCGTGTGAGATATAAATTAATCGCGCCCGCGCGAACGGCATAGTGTTTCATAAAAAGCAAAGGAAGTTAATCCACGTGCGAGCCGTCGCCTCAACAACGTGCAACGTGGATGTAGCCCGCCTAGAATTAATATCGAGATCTTACTCATCCGCGCATTCTTCCGCGTGATTATTTTGTTTCACGCGTAGCGGCAAAAAACCCACTATAATCTCGCCACAGCGCGAGCAAGAAAAAGAATTACTTACGTGGGACCAGGGAAACGACCTGCAGCGATTTTTTCGGAATGCACCGGCTCGCGGGACGCATTCAAATCGCTTCGTCGCTTCGTTTTGCGTCCACCGCCGCATCGGATTGACGTTGAAGGATGACACGTTCTTCTCGGCAGCGCATCGGCGGTCCCTCGCGCATCGTGGGATCGGTCCACCCCGGAATCGGGTTAAGAAGGGAGACGAGCCTCGTGATGGAAAGCGAGAGAGCAATGGCAAGAGAAGGAAAAGAATTTTTCGTTTGCGGTTGGAATGCTTACGCGTGAATTACTACACTCAGAAAAAAGTGTAGCATCAGATAGTACAATTGTGAAGATCTCTTCTACAAATAATAGTACAAATAGGGACAGGGATAAATTGTAGTAAATGAGTCTAAAAAATTGTTCTAAAAAATTATTCTCAGATTGTCTGAAATCAATTGACAAACTGCTTAAGACTGTAAGATATTACAATATTAATTCGCGCGTTTGTTTCACAGAATCACAGTTTTTGTGTTTGCATGTGACAAAATAAATTTGCTACAAAATTGTAGTTAATCGGTGTATTTCATATTTTCTATTATATTACAATTTGAAGTTACTTATCTGACAAAATAAGGTCTACAATATTGTGTTAACTTTTTCCGAGAGATTTTTCTCAGCGTACGATCTGTATGTAAATTCACGTATATCTTTTCTAATTCTTTTATTATAATAGAGGTTTCAAAGAGAGAGAGAAAGAGAGAGAGAGAGAGAGAGAGAGAGAGAGAGAGAGAGAGAGAGAGAGAGAGAGAGAGAGAGAGAGAGAGAGAGAGAGAGAGAGAGAGAGAGAGAGAGGTATATCAAAGAAAATTTGAATCACAAGATGATAAAGTTCCAGTCATGAAAGAGATAAAAAGAGTAGATATATACGAGAAATTTTACACAACTCTCTCTAGGAAAAATAAAATAAGAAAAAAAGGACGGAAAGCTATTGTAAGCATTTTTGTCGCTAGTTGGATTATGGAATGACATATATCGGTCGCGCGAGATGCGTCTAAGAGCCGACGGAATAGGCCCGAAATCCGCACAGGTGGAATTTCTCTAATACCGTAATAGGTTGCAATCCGTTCTGCGATCCGTTGCACGTTCGGAGAACGAGGAAGGAGTAAGAAGACGAATCGGGGATTCTCGCACAATAACAGCCAGGAACCGTAGGGGGATTGATGAAAGAGCGCGACTTATGCATACCATGTAAGTGACGCGCATGAATAATTCATTCTAATAAAATAATGCAGCCTGTCCGAGAGCTCCAGTCACCGACGACGAACTGAAGCGCAAAAACGTTCTAGAATCGCGGCGCTATAACGCCGGCAGACGGATTTTTTTAAAGAATAGGTCCATCCTCATATCCTCAAATCGCCAGTTGGTAAGCTTTCTTGCGAGAGTTCTTGTGCCCCGAGAATGTATCGCGTTGTGTCATTCGCGTGTACCACGCCAATGTTCCGAATTACTTTCGTGAACTAAATTCTAATATATAGAATTATGAAGAAATTCGTCGAAAGTGTCGCGGCGATGAGGCAGAGACATTTTTCGGAGCGCGAATTATGGCCCTTTATTTCCTGCTTATCGACGGAATCATGACGATAAAATTTTACACCTGGTGCAAGAATGCGAGAGGAAAGACGAGGCGACCGCGACATCGCGGCGTTTACATTCAAAGTTACGTCGTATCGGTTGCAGCGAAATTAGAGTCCCTCTAATCTGCAGAGTCTGGCCATACGGTAGCAACTTTTGATTGGTTCGCCATTTCTTGACGAAAGCAAGAGAAACAGAAAGAGATATAAGAGAGAAAGAGAAAGCGATGTGAATGTATATCCTTCTCTCTCGCAGAATCTCTCTTGCCAGAACTGTCAAGTTGGCCAGACTCTGATTAGAAAGACTTAAGCGAAATAGTCCACCGGACAAGAAGAAATAGACGAACGTAGATGGAAAAAGAGAGCAGGGTAAAAGAACTCTGAAGATAATCGCGGTAAATCAGACGAGAAACAATGGCTGGTCCGTGTAACTGCGATTATTCGTGTCATAAAATAAGATTTAAATTATGAAATCTAGATTAAAATAGAAAATATACAAAAAAATATTTGTATTTTTCGATAAATATGGTATAGATTATTTATACGTTTTTAGGAAACAAAAAGATAAGGATGAGTAAAATTAATTACAAAGAAAACATTTCGTGATCGAAGCTGTTCAATTTGCGTTTAGAGGCGCACCCGCAAATTGAATTTAGACGTTCGGCTGAGAGGATGCGGGCATTTGCTGCAGGTGTCGCAAAGTGAATCGGAACAAACAAGCATTCGAAAGCGAATGCTGAGATAGCTAGGGGACTCCATTTTCCGGAGTCACAGTTTCGCCATATATAGATTCTTATCCCCTCGCCCTTCGACGTCAGAAAATAGAATCGTTGCTCGGTAAATCGGAAACAGTTTTGTCGCCAGAGTCTGGAGCTTCGTGACATTGCATCTTCTTTCGAGATACGACGAATACGACGAGGATGGCGTTACAGAAATGTTCATCTAAATTTATAAAAGTTCGCAAAAAATGCCAGTGTTTGCGCTGGCAGAATTATATTGTATAATGCATATACTGAACTCCTAATAATTTCATCCCCTGCGATATTGATACCGCAATCTTTTTCGCAAATCTTATACGATCGTGCCAATCGTCGGGTGATGAGTATTACAGGGCACCCCCCGGTATAAGGGGGATAACCTATCCCATTTTCGTAGTTGGATTTTTATCCATAAAGATTTTTATCCCTTGTGTGATGTCGAGCGGAAGAAAATAGAATCGTCGCCGCTTTCGAATCGGCCGAATTGCCGACGCTTTCAATTCTCGCGACACACACGAGGGCGAATCGGGAAGGGGGCGGAAAGGAGGACGAGAGAAAAGAGGAGGTCTGCATCGGTGAGAAAAGGGTCCGAAGGTGATACGGCGTGGGATGTCCGCTTGGGGAGACATTCAATCGTTTGGTGGCAAACGCCTTCAAGATGGCGGGTTTGGCCGATCGACTCTAATCGCGGCGGAGCGCGGATACGTGATAGCGGACGAGTTGCTTCGGCCACGATTTATGGATTCCTTGGGACGTCCTCCCGTGAAATTGTCTTGTTTATCGGGATCCGGTCTATAGAGTACCTGGAGGACCTTGCCAGGAATCGATCTTCCGGAAGGTCTCCGCCACGTTTTTCCGGGAAAATTCCAGAAGATTGCGTCTTAAAAATATCTAGAACACATCGTAATAAAAAAGCAATAGGCAATTAAAAAAATTATTCTATTGCGAAGAATTAATTCACACAAGCCATATTTTTAATATTTGAACATATACGCGAAAAATGAAAAATTTTCGGGTTAAGACAATTGTAAATTGTCAAACGATTCCCGCTATTTTCCCATCAAACCATCACATTTAAATCCCCCTTTGCCCCCTTTGCAATCATAAATAGACTATGATCTCATCCGAATTCGATCTCGATCCCTCGACCTCGAAACAGCTATCGTCCTATCGACAGTTCATCCCCCGGAGAGTATTTTCCCAATTCGCTGGTTGAACATAGGGTCGTCAGCGTGACTGCAGAGGAAGGGGATGATGAAGGAACGAAGGGGGGGGACGAGCGGCAAACATTATAATAAATCAGCGGAGCTGTGACGTGAATGTAAAATTGCCGGAACCGATCTGGTCGTGTATAACACGAGGGGGTTGGAAGGGAACGAGCTGGCAAACTGCAAGAAGGGTGGCAAGCGGGGACGAGGGTGGTCGATGGACCATTGTGAGAGTTATTTGTCATGCTGCCTACCAGATCTACGGAAGGGGAAAGAGAACTGACGATCCGCGAGGGGTAGCCGTTCCTATTGGCCGATTATCGATGGTTATTGCCTGTACTAAGCGCCATATGTAAAGAACGGGATTCCTCGAAAGAATAACGAACCACCCCTTTTGCTGCCTGTCCCCCTCTTCCTCTCTCTCTCTCTCTCTTCTTTGTGTGTCTCTCTTTCTCTCTTCTTTTCAGGTTCTTTGATCTCGGATATCTATATCCGATACTCATCGCTCATACATAAATCTAAAAGGTAACATTTACGAAGAAATCGTTCCGGAAAATCGGAAATTACTAGATTACCGCAGAATTTAATTTGAATAATTTTTCACATTTACGCGAGTGTGAAATTTTATTTAAACACATGAACGTAGAAAACTATGTTTTTTTATTATTCCTCTACCAGAGCAAACTTTTTCAACGTATTTTTTTTTTAAATTGATGTAAAATCTGGTTGGGAAAAAAATCGAGCAACCATGGCCGTTACTTCGTAATAATTGAGTACAGGGGCGGACGGGGCGCTTCTGTGAGATCGACCGGCCAATTTCGCCCCTGCGCCGATTTCGATTGCGTCGATACACTTTCGCGCGCACGTAGCCGGTGCCGACGATATCCAATCCGCCTGTTTGGTTTAAGTTTCGGCGGTTCCCTTTTGTTTGTTATTTCGCGCGTTCCGAATTAAACGTACCACCCGGTTAGGTTCCGGCCCGCGCTCTTTTTATTCGTGATTTTTTTTCAGCTACGCACTCGGATTCTCGTTAACGAGCGCTGCGGAGCAGAAAAAAGTGGAAATGCACGTTTTTCGAGACTTTGCTGACAACTTGCTTATCTTTCTAAGAATTTATTACTTTGAAATAAACGTTGTCAGAACAAAAATATGATGAGCAGATATAATTTATAGACAAAAATAATAAAATAAGACTATTATAATAAAAAATTATGACAAATTAACGTATAGAAATAAAAGTAACGATTAGAGAATAATTTTCAATTATGTGTACACTTGAATACGTATAATACTTGTATTTTCGGGCATATAAATTTTTGCAGGAGAGAATTAATTAATGTGTGTTCACGCGGGGGTTATCACGGTTCATTCAAAAGGTGACGAAATTAGCGGTGCGTTCGCGTGCGTACGACCAATAATTCATTGAGTCGCATAAACATCCTTATGGTATCCTTCAAGCAAGGAAATTACAAGGCGGATTGCGCAGTTCGGACACCGGCTCGACTAATTGGCACGCGGGACATCGGATTCGCGCCGCTCACGAATTTACATGAAATCCCGATAAGCGCCACGAATTCTCGGGCTGATTTAATTAGCCAGGCACGGGCCAGCGAGAAGAAATACCCATGCAGATGGTGCGAAAACGCTCGTCGCTGAATGGGACGACAAGCCGACTCGTTCATCGGCGCGCAAATTGACGACGGTTCGCAATCAAGTGGAAGAACATTTTTGTCTACCTCCTTTTTCACGTCCTCTCCTTTCATTCTATATGCCTCCCGTAAAATCTATAAAGTCACCTCTGAAAGTATATACAACACAGTGTCTTTATTGATATTTTCTTTAATTAATAATCATTATTATTTTTCTGGTTATCTTTGTATCTAAAATCTACAGGATAAGTCGTATCCCGTCGTTTAATATTATTAATATATTGATTTTTTTATACGTCTATCTCTGCTAGTTGTTATTTTACTATAATTAAATCTGTAATTATTTAATCTCTAATTAATCTCTATTGCAAGCGTCCCGGAAAACAATGTTTTTAATATTTTTTATTATTAAGCTAAATGTTTGACGTATTCAACTTAATAAACAATTTCATGTATATCATATAAATTGAACCAAGTTACGTATTGATCGAGTTCTTTTTTAATGACCGGGTCGCTTATTTTTACAGATGCGACGTACCATTATAGAGAAAATAATTCTACTCTTTGCATTATTGCGTAGGCTTTGTTACGGAGAGGGTTGACACTTTGACGGAAGAGAGTGCGCGATCGCGAATTCGCGCGGTGACTCGAGTAGCACAAAAGGTGCGCAACGTGCGGCACCCTCGGGGAGCCTGTGGGAATGCGGCTTGAAGACTTCATTATTTTTGAGGGGAGAAGTGCCCTTTCTTGTTAGAGGATTCCTCGCCCAGGGCGACGAGAGCCCGTCTTGTTAAAATTCTCCGAACTGCATATAAGCTGGACCGAGAGCCCTCCTCCTGCCCTTCCTGCTCTTTCACTCTTTCCTTCATCTCTGTCTTGGCCTCTTCTCTGCCTTCTTCTCTACTCTTCATCATATTGTATTTACAATCTTGCAGATTATTCAGGAAGAGATTGAGAAATCGGCGTCATAATTCGTTGTATGATGCGCGCGATAAGTTTGTCTTAATACAAAGATTTCATGGAGAAAAAGATATGTATGTGCGAAATGAGCTAAACCTCCTAGACAACAAGTATGATTTTAATCCTTTTCAGGAAAGTATAAAAATTTTATATGTGTAACGTCTAATTCTAGTAATATTAGTTGCATATCAAAAGTTTACTACATCAAAAAGAGATGAAACATAGGCTCCA
>NW_027250387.1:0-23034 GCF_030848795.1 Temnothorax nylanderi | reverse complement strand
CACTGAGAGAAAACGAAATAGTTGTGGCAACTATTCGTTCGGCAACTCTGCAATTTAAGTATTTGTAACTAGTTTTCCAAAGTAATAGGAACTAAATAGTACTGAATACTATAAAAATAAAGTCACAGAAACAATATTTGTCAACTATTAGTTGATAGTGAAATAGCGCCTCAACTATAATTATTCTAGTTATATAGACTCCATAAAATAAGATATGACAATAACATTTTTCCAGTTTAGACAAATATTTTTTTGAAGTGATGCATACTTCCAAAGCCAACGCGGCGTGGGCGGCAGCGCGGGCTCGCGCGGCGAGAGAGTTCGGCTCGCGCTCGCTACGCGGCGCATCGCCAGTATCTTTTCGCGTAGTTAAAATTCAACATCGATTCCTATAACTAGGGCCGCTCAGCACTCTCAGCAGGGTTTTTCCAGCGATCCTTCTAAGGATCGCCAGTTAGGGTGTGCTCACCCACGTATATTAATCAATTTTGAATTATAAATCTGTATAATATATAATAAAAATCTTTTTTACGTTAAATTCTTATTTTTCATGTAGTGCTTTTTCACTTAATGTTTACTCTTAAGTCTTTTAGTTTAACAAATAAGAAATTATTCTTTAAACAACTCTAAAAATTATGTCCCCTTTACTACAAAAATTATGTTGATATTACTACAATAATATTATTCATGTTACTACAACATACTTTTTGCATACACAATATATTTTTCGTTAATGCCACTATTTTTTTGTAGTTTATCCAACGCAACGATTATTACAAGTATTACTATATTTTCTTAGTTTATATAACTTATTTATTGTTGTTATCACAACTTTATAATACATAGTTGAGGCGCTATTTGTCCACAAATTTCTAGTTACTGGTACAAATTATTTTTAGTTGCACGTACAAATTTTTTCTCTGAGTGTGTAAACGTTATTCCCCAATACATTTTTGATACTTTGGGAATTAACAAAGAGTTAAAGAAAACAAATATGATAGTTTCAAACTATAGCGGCCAAAAGCTCGAAGTGAGAGGCATTTGCGATTTAGAAGTTGAAGTTGGTGATCATAAAACAACTATTAATTTTGTAATTGTAAAAACGCTTGACAAATCTCCCCCAATTATAGGCATCAGAAGCATCCAAGACTTAGGCTTAATTACAAGAAACAGTTTACATGAAATAAAAACAGTTGAAGATTTAATTGAGCTAGAAAAGATTTGTTTCAAGGAACAGGTAAAATTAAAATGAAACCGTGTGAATTTAAACTCAAACCAGATTATCAGGCAGTAGTTATTCCGTGCCGAAGAGTTCCGTTTCAATTATTACCAAAGCTAGAAAAAGAGCTTCAAAGAATGGTTCAAGATAAGATTATTGTGAAGGTCACAGAACCAACTGAATTTGTAAACCCAATCGTTTTAGTTAGAAAAGAAAATGGAGACTTAAGAATATGTTTAGACCCTCAAAATCTTAACGAAGCAATATTACGAGAACATTTCGTAATTCCGACATTCGAAGAGCTCACGCGTAACATGTCAGGATCTAAGATTTTTAGTACATTAGATGCAAATAAGGGCTTCTGGCAAATAGAGCTGTCGGAAAACTCGTCAAAGTTAACAACGTTTGCGACCCCTTTCGGAAGGTACAGATTTTTAAGAATGCCGTTCGGTCCGTCAAATGCCCCAGAGATATTTCAACGAACCTTTACCGATATTTTCGGAGATATTGAAGGTGTTGAAATTTACTTTGATGACGTAATAATTCACGCGAAAAATGAACAAGAGCACGATGAAATCTTGCAAAAGGTTTTCAGAAGAGCGAGGGAATACGGACTTAAGTTTAATTTAAGTAAATGTAAGTTTAAAAAAAAACAAATTAGATACGTGGGACACATACTCTCCGAAAACGGTGTTAGCATTGACGAGGAAAAGATTGAAGCAATTAAAAAAATTCCGGAACCAACTAATGCGAAGGAGTTAAGGGGATGCTGGAGACAGCTCTGTTTTACCGCGAAATTTTCAGACACACTAATCTTTTGATTGATTTCACCGAATTAAAAATTTTTTGTCCAGAATTAAAGTATGGACGATAACGAATACCGCAGACACCATTTGCGTATGAAAAACGAAAAAAAAATTAGAAAATTACAGTTTTATTTTCGATTCTGCGGTCGACTTATGACAACATTTGCTGCACATAAAAGTTTTAAACTGTGTACGTATACAAAAACCTGGCAGCGGACTCGGAAATACAATAAAGAAGAATCCTGCGCTTGCAGAAATGAGCTGCGAGCTTTAGTATAAGAGAAAAGTGTGTTTGAAAATTTCATATGCACATGTTACGCGTCTCCCCGAATTCAGCCAAAAACATACGGATCAGTATAACGGGTAGCCCTAGAGCAGGCGCTCTGTAGGTATGTGTAAGAATCGGTGAGCACTTCTTTATCGACGCTGATCGAGTTCGCCTGCGTTCTGTATGTATGTGTAAGAATCGGTGAGCACTTTTTTATCGACGCTGATCGAGTTCGTCTGCGGCTCCAGCATCCCCTTAAGTCGCTTCTTGGGGATGGTAACGTACGTGGCAAAGTTTATTCCAAACTTATCCAAGCTTACTTCAAATTTAAGAACGCTAACAAAAAAAGATCAGTTATGGTCGTGGTTGCCACTACATAAAAATGAATTTGAAGTACTCAAACGGAAACTGATGGAAGCGCCGGTTTTGAGATACTTTGACAAAGATAAACAGATAGTACTTTCAGTCGATAGCTCTAAAGATGGCATGGGAGCAGTAATTCTGCAAGAGAATAAACCGATAGCTTACGCGTCAAAATCATTAACGTTAAACCAGCAAAATTATGCGCAAATAGAGAAGGAGCTTTTAGCAATAGTTTTTGGTTGTCAGAGGTTCCATCAGTTTTTGTTTGGCAAAGAATTTATAGTTGAAACAGACCATAAACCACTCGAAGCGATTTTCAAAAAACCACTAGATAAATGTCCGCTGCGATTACAAAGATTAAGAATTAGTCTACAAAATTATTCCTTTGTGGTTAAATATAAACCGGGATCGCAATTGTATCTTGCAGATACACTATCTCGTGCGCATTATAATGATAAAAATTTTGATGTAATTGAATCGGCGGCAGAAGCACAAGTAGATTTGATAAACTATGTTAGTATTACGCCAAAGAAATTTGAAATAATTAGAAAAGAGACTAGTAAAGATCCAGAATTGAAAGAATTAATGAAAATCATAAAAGAAGGGTGGCCAAAACAGAAAAGTGAAGTAGATCTTTTAATTAGGCCGTATTGGAAAATCCGAGACGAGCTCGTTATTATAAAAGATGTAGTGTGTAAAGGTGACAGAGTCGTAATTCCAAAGATTTTGCGAGCGGATATTCTAAACCGGTTACACTATAATCATATGGGCATTGAGAAAACTCTTTTAAGAGCGCAAGAAACCGTCTATTGGCCTTTTATCGGTAAAGAAATTACAGACATAATCAATAGTTGCCCAGCTTGTTTAAAATACCAAAATAGCAATCAAAAAGAGTCGTTAATAAACAGGGAGACCGCTGATCGTCCTTGGAGTAGTGTCGCAGTAGATTTATTTCATTTTGATGAGAATGAATACCTATTACTAGTAGACATGTACTCACGATATCCGGAAGTAGTCTGTCTAAATCAGAATACTTCTCACGACCGAGTCATCTCAGCTGTAAAATCAATTTTTGCGAGGCATGGTAAGCCAGATGTATTATATTCGGATAACGGTCCTCAGTTTGTAAACAATGCGTTTCAAAGGTTTCTCGAAGAATGGGAAATTATACAACAAACGAGCTCGCCTAGATATCCACAATCGAATAGTTTTATAGAACGACACGTTCAAACGATAAAAAGAACTTTAAAAAAAGCGTTATATGATAAGCGAGATATGTACTTAACATTACTTGAATACCGTAATACACCGATAAGTAAAACAGTTCCATCACCAGCGCAAATCTTGTTTGGTAGAAGATTAAAGGGTCATGTACCTGTAAGGGAAGAACTGTTAAACCCTTGTAGAGATAAGACTAGAATAGTAAGTCGGAAAAGTTACCAAGAAAAACAAAAATCTCATTATAATAAAACTGCGAGAGATTTGCCCGAGTTAAACATAGGGGATAAGATTATGATTCAGTGGAATAATAAAGAATGGAAACCGGGTAGAATAGTAAAGATAGATTCGAGCCGTCCAAGATCGTATGTAGTCAGACTAGAGAAAAATGGACAAATGTACACTAGAAATAGAAAGTTCCTGAGAAAGAGGAACACGGATAGGTTCAATAGCAGACAAGAGTTTGATAAAATCTTCGAACAGATAAGAGAGACTAATAACCAAGAGGTGCAATACCATAGCAATAATAATAATAAGGAAAATACGAATAGTGCAACGGAGGTAGGAGACTCAAGTGTTAGAGTTTTAAACGAGAATGTAAGCCAAAGACAAGTAGGTCCCAAGACCTTGCAACAGCCTGAAAATAATACTCGTACTAGCGAGCAAACAGTAACTACAAGATCTGGTCGTATTATTAAAAAACCAGCGTATCTAAAAGACTTTGTCTGAAACAAAATAACCCAGTGCTTGTAGTTGCGTTATATTCTAAGTTTATTTTATCTTGCGTTATATTCAAAGTTCAATTTGTGTTCAGTTGATACCAAAAGACGTTGTGAAGTATTTCTTTTGTCATTCTCCGGAAACAGAGCAAATTGTTTCTTTTCTTTTTAAAATAAAAAATAAGGGAGATGTAATAGATTATAGATTATCGTTCTAACGTTGGCCATCGCTTGCTAGTGACCAAATTAAGGTGGCACCACTGGCGACGACGCGCGGCGGCACTCCACTGTAATGGCTGACACAGACGCACGTAATAAAGACTTGTTTTTCTAATATATAGTGTTCTGATATTAACGAACCTATAACAATATGCACATGTTACGCGTCTCCCCGAATTCAGCCAAAAACATACGGATCAGTATAACGGGTAGCCCTAGAGCAGGCGCTCTGTAGGTATGTGTAAGAATCGGTGAGCACTTCTTTATCGACGCTGATCGAGTTCGCCTGCGTTCTGTATGTATGTGTAAGAATCGGTGAGCACTTCTTTATCGACGCTGATCGAGTTCGTCTGCGGCTCCAGCATCCCCTTAATGATGGTTACATCCAAAAAATTTATAATAGACACTCTCTTAAAGAATGACTACTCTTTACAATTTATTTTTAACACAATTAATTTTAGAATTAAGTCTCTCCTCAATAAATGTACACGCAAACAAAATGAACCGTCACCATCAAGTAACGATAACGAGGAACAACGCATCTGGTTCACTATTCCTTACGTTTCAAACATTGCGGAGAAGTTTAAAAATGTTACGAAAGATCTAGATGTTAATCTTTCGTTTTTTAGCTTAAATAAAATGCGAAAATTTATTAGAGCGCAGAAAGACACTCTCCCAATCCAATCCAACATGAATGTGATTTATAAGATTTCATGCAAAAATTGCGATGTCTCCTACGTCGGGCAAACGATGAGACAATTAAAAACCAGAGTCTCCGAACATAGAAATCATATCCATATGTAGAAATACGACAACTCAATCTGTTATCACCGAACACAGAATCAATTTTGACCATGAATTTGATTGGGAGAATGTCGAAATATTAGATAGAGAACAATTTTTAGCTAAACGATTAGTGTCAGAAATGGCATATCAAGCTGCAAAAGAACAGCCTCAATTCTCAAACAGATACAGAATTTCTTCACCACGCCTATGTATCAATATTAAATAAATTGTAAACCATGCTGATTGCCTGCGTATACACCTTGTTATAATACGGACTACTTATTTTGTTTTATCACGTTTTAGAAATTTTCTTATGTTGTCGACCCTTATATCTCAGCTTTTATTTATTAAGGTTTGTTACCATGACTCGTGACTAAACTAATGTTAGATATTTTGTGCCCGTCGTCCTGACAAGTTCGTTGATTCCGTCTCATTGTTTGTATTTCTTTATCTTTTCGGTTCTTTTATGCTTTTCTACTTAGCTTTGTGATATTCCTTTTCTCCTGACTTTTGGATGAGTTTAATAATGTTGTTTAAATTGACTTAATTTATAGAAAAACATTTATTACAGATATGAATCTGATAGTCAATGTTGGTTTTTGGATCTTTGAATCCTGAAGCTCGCTCAACAGGATTGGAGAGGGGGAGTAATTAATTAGTTTTCTCGCTGAAGATGGCTCAAACCCGAGCCGAAACGTACGATTGTATACACAGGGAATAAATCAGTGATTTGATCACTTACGCACTGATAACTGCGTCTGACTCATAGCCATCCTTTTTCAAGTTTTAATTTCGAGAGTCCTTACTCATTATTTTATTCAATGTAAAATACACATACAACAGCTATGTTATTATTTTCTTAACATTTTCATGTGTTACATTTATGTCAACGTGATAACTTAACATTTTATGTATGTCACGTAGAAATTAAATATTATTTTGAGTTCCTTTAACAAAATTATTTTTTACAAAATTAACACGTCTTAAAGTTATTTTAACATAAACAAAAGTTAAATAAAGCTTTAAATAATCGTAAACTTTGACATACAAAATAATTAAATTCACTAAAATTAAATAAATATTTCTATTACACATAATTCAAGTTAAAATAATTAATATTATGTAAGGCGTAAGACGCTACGGCAATGCCTGTGCAATACGTGTGCTGGTTAATACTTTTTCGCCGCAGTTTATGTCATCTGTCGCTCGCCGCTCGCCACGCGCCGCGCGCCCCTCACCGTTCGTCACGCGCCGCGCGCCCCTCACCGCTCACCGCGCGCCGGGCACCGTGCCAGCCGAGACGCCGAGACCCGCCTCTATCGCTCCTTGCGCGCTCATTCGCTCAGACGTTTCAATTAATAACTCGTTAACTATTGCGAATTTTGCAAAATGGTACAGGACTTTTCTTTTCAGTTTGACCCAATCTATCCCAGCCATTCGGCTGGGTACTTTTATTTTTGACACCCTGTATATACATACGTACATACGTACATACATTATATTACATATATTGCATACATTACATACGTGCATATATACATACATAAATTATACTACATATGTTGCATACATTGCATACATTATATTACATACATTACATACGTATATACATTACGTTATATTCGGTAATGTCCCCACGGCAACGTATCGGTCGAATCCGGCACGATATATCGCTTATCGTCGTACGGACTCAGAACGATTTTCGTCTCGCTGATAGTGTACACTTCATGCATTTTCGATCTTATGCACGACTGCGGTCGAGTCATTTCGATCTCATCGTTCAGACACCGCGTGTAGTCGTCGAACGTGATGGTGCGCGCGATGACGTTGCTTTTGACACCTTTCGCTTTTTTACAGTCTTTTTTGCCATCGATTCGCAAGGCGTACATTTTCGCCCTAAGTCCAACGAATTCGGTCATAATGGCACCGTTGTTTTCGTCCTTCATCAGGCCCGGCACTTTTTTATTGACGAGTGGCATACCATAAGCGTTATCTACCGCGTAATCACTCGTGTCGAACCTGCATGGTTATATCACGTTTCATGTTCTCATACGCGTCGTCGCACTCGATATGATAAATCAGACTGTCCGTGTCGGTATATATGATTCTACACGAGTCGCGGTACAGGGGAGACATGTACTCGTGGTGAAAAACGTATCGGCACACCTTCGACATGTCGAGGATGCACATGCCGACGTAGATCGGTTTGTCGAATTTCACCTCGAGTTTGCGCAGTTCGACGTCTATCAGATTTTCCGAAAACACGCTCCTGCTGTGGAAATTCGGTCGCGCGATCATTGCCTCCGCGCCGTATCGTCCGTCCCACTTCGTCAGTAATTTTACATCGACGTGATTGCGTACATTCTCCATCGTTTTCCCAAAAACTGCGTTATTCATTAATTTATATGAAGTTTTTTCGAAATCATTTTTGGCCTGTGTTCTAAATTTTGTATTGAGTTCGATGTAAGAGCGGAGCCACGTAGATTGAGCGAATTGCAATACGCGATGTATTTTTTTGACGCGAAGGCCGTGGCGCGTGCACTGCTGCAGATTGCGATAGTGGATGACATAACGCTCCTTATCGTGCAGCGTGGCGAGAAGTTTGTCCTGCCGTTTGCCGGGCGGTTTATCGCGCATCGGACAGAACGGTAGGTCAGCGTGCGCGTCGTGTTTATCCTGCGGATATTGTAGGTCGACCTCGAGAATATAGCCCGTAGGCGAATCCAAAGCGATCGCACTAAAATCGGATTTTGACACGTCTTCGACCCATCGAAACTCCGCGTAGGGCAATGGCCGACATATCGCCCAGCCGTACAAGTTGTTGACATCGAAGTACATTAAATACGACGACGGTTTCGATGGATTGTACGATTGCATATACTTGTTGTTGGCCTGCGCGTATCTGCCGGAACACTGACTCAGGCCGCCGCGAATACCACGTTCGATAAACATGACCATGTCAATGTCGGTCAGCAGTTCGAAATTGACACAGGTATGTTTCAATATGGCGTCCCACGTATAGCCTGGTAAAGTGTAGTAGTACGCGGGATCAAGTCCGTAACTCGCGACGCAGCTGTCGCGGAAATTTTCAAACACGTCGGCCAACAGCAAGACATCGGTTTTCAGGTATAGATCGCTGTATTCGCCCAGGGTTCGAACGGAGAATCGCTGCCATACGTTCGCGGCGTGCGCGTAATCGCTCTCGGATACGGTTTCACCGGTCAAGGAACTGTAAAATAAATCACGCGGCGGTAAACACGTATCCTCCAGCTTTTCGATGCTGTCCATGTGTCCATGTATTCGTATGAAAAGACACCTTTTCGCGTCAATAATTCGAAATCGTCGTCGGATAACGCGGAAAATTTGGAACGTATAATTTTTAATTTATCCTTATCGAGGAAGGATGCCAATTTTGCGAGACTCGCGCTCAGAAATTTGTACGAGTCGATGAATCTTAATTTTATATCGCTCCGCGAATCTGATCTTTCGGCTGTGTCTTTCACGTGCTTCGTGAATGAGATGTACTTTTCCTTTGTTATAGGCAGTACATCGATCGAGCCTTCGAACGCGGCAGCTATCTCCTTGATAATAAAGTGCGCGTCATAGCCCGATAGATTGTGAAAAATGACTGGGATAAAGTTGAGAATCCTTATAATTCAGATTGCACGTCGAATGTGCTGGACCTCTATAACGCCCGGTCAGGTGGCAATGATCGCGTACGCGATTATCATTTGGTGCGAACGGTTTTTCGCAAATGTGACATTGCACCGCGCTGTGAAATGTCTCCCACTCGTCTCGCGTTAGGTCTACCATGCATACAATGTCGGACAAGATGTTCTTTACGCGATGCGCCAATCCTTTGAGTTCCTCGGCGAACCACGCGACGCAGTCATTATCGCGACGAAATCGATACGCCGATAACGAGTCGTCGTACGAGCACTGTACGTAGTATACTACATACCCGATGATGTTGATAGGTGTATGACGCGTGTTCCGTCTCCGGTTGTGTCTTTTTCAGCACGCACTCCAGATCGGCGTGCACCACGAAGGGAAGTCGCTCTTTCCTGCTGTGGTTCTTGAAGCTCAGCCACTTCCCAGTAAACACAATGCAACATGTAACGTACACACGTGTTATATTGCATTTATATAGTTGAGTAGGAAATTACAACTAACCTGTACGTTACATGTTGCATTGTGTTTGGTGGGTTGTTGTCCTCGCTCGGTAGTCTGATGGCGCAGTCGTTTACCTCTCGGCAGTCTGTCGTCTGAGACTGCAACTTGTCGCTCGAACTAAAGTAGTGAAGACATCTGCAAAAAAAACACATAATTATTGTATATTTTTATACACAAAATATAAAATATTCTATATATTATTAAAAGAAGTATAGATACTTACCGATCACAAATGTACTTCCGACCATGGTGCTTGCTCAATTGTGAGCTCACGAGGCGGGATAGATTCTTGATCCACGCAAAATGTCCAACATTGTTGTCTCGCGGATCCTGCACGTACAGCAGATTCACGTGTTTGTCACTCGTGCGGTCGGTAAGCCATATTGAAAGAACGTTTGACGTCTTCTGTCCCTCGATGGTATAGACGTTGACGGATATATCGTTGAGTCGTTCGAACTGTTTAATTTGACTCAACGTCATTGGGAACTCAATGTCTCGTAAATTCAGTATCGTTGAATAATGCGGGTATGATGATTCCAGATCTGAATTTCTTTCGGCGGGATGCAGAGCAGCCGTCACTGCCCACGCAAAACACGCATTGTCCATTGATCGCACATTGATCATTGCGTTCTTCAATTTAATGTCTTGAGGCAATTTCAAGTGACATCCCGCCCGCAAAGGATTGTATCTGTTGACGTTCACCGTCAAATTGAGGATTCGCGTCAACGCCCACCCACTGTCGCGTTCCTGGAACTCCTCGAGGGTCGCTAATGTGGGCTCGATGTACCGCTCGTACCACTCGCGCAAGTGCGATGTACGACAGAGTTCTATGTTTTTTGTATTTATACTCTTATTGGCACGTTTATCACCCGCCACAAACTCTCCGTTGAAAACGCGGTGTTCACTTTGACACAGTTATGTATTTTTATAATGTCTCGCACTCGCTTGCACACTACGCTGCAGGCGTCTTCCAAAAACTGTCGCGGTTCTATATGGTCTGTATTAATTACCGTACCGGTCATTATCCGCGTTTCGAACGCGACATCGATTTCTCGCCATACGAGTTCTGCCGCGCGCGTGTCACCACTGTTATCGGTGTTCGCATAATCACCACCGCTATAGATAAATTGTCTTTCCAATCGCGACTTCGCACCCTCGAGTCGCGCGATTCTGGCAACCAACTTTTGCCTCCGCTCTATCGAGAGCCGCGGACGTTTGGCACTACTGCGTGTCTCGAGCTGTTCGACGAATTCCGCGCATTGCAGCGCCCATGTCAAAATTCACCCAAGGTAGCGACTTGGTCGGACAGTTCCAATAGATCGCGTTCGGTTTGCTCGAATTGATCCATGTTTGATCACTTTCGCACCAGTTCTTTTCCACCAAGAATTCAATGATGATTTAAGTTGAGTGAAGGTCAAGCATCGGTATGTGAATTTTCTTCTAAATATAAATATTACTACCCTCAGACGGGAAAAATGCTACAAGGCGATATTGAGAACATAAATACCTTACTTAATATCGACATAAAGACAAGCAAGAATATTTATTCGAAGGGCCGTGTTATTTAATTAAATCACCATTGATCCATGTTCGGATAAACCAAGAGAAATAAATATGTGTTTTATAGCGATTTCAAGTTACATCAAATTAGAAAAAGAATCACACGCACAGATATAAACCATATTAAGTTTAACCCTTCGTCTGAAAACGTTTTTTCGGGACCTTCGGTCTGAAAAGGGGGGTCATTAGAGTCCGGCGCGTTTTTGAGGGTGTTAAAAAATCTGCAAAAATTCCTGGAGCTTCCTAAACTTTTGAACTTGAAGTACCAGTCATGCAATTATAATAAAAAAAATTTATTTTATTTTTTTTATTTTATTTTATTTTTTTTTATTTTTTTTTATTTTTTTTTATTTTTTTATTTTTTTTTTCGGGTCCTCGGTGATACTAACTAAATTACCAGAGGCACACTAGCGCCATCTAATAGTGCGTTCAAAAGTTATAGCGATGATTCACTTTAGGCCGGACACAAACGACCCCCGTTTTCAGACGGAGGGTTAACTTTTCTCGAGATATTGAATGATATCTTTGAGTTTAATTATACGCTAGTACTGATAATATTCTAAGAAGAAATAAACGCTAACTCTAATAATTGCAATAAGAAGGAAACGCAACGCTGAGAATAAAACGCAAAAGCTAATAATATTTAGAATGAACGTAAATACTAATAATATTAGAACGGGAACGCAAACGCTATTAATATTTAGACTGAACGCACAACTAGTAATATTTTACTAGCATCAAGAAATTTGAGCAGATTATTACCAATCTCTGTAAAAGATATACTTTAATCAGTTAAAATCAACAAGTAATTATTTTCAAAAATATACAAGAGAGTATTAATTTACTTGATAATGAATAATCCGCCGGCTTGGATTTAGTCTCTTTTATAATCTTTAGCTCATTAAATTTCATCCTTTGTAATAATGCGCATAAAGGAATATTATACTCTTGCACCGTAGTGCCTCGGCGAGACGTCTCTGAGAATGCTGTAATCATGAAAATGATTACAGAACTACTCGTGTATGTATATACAGCAATACCGGTATTAACAAAGGCACCTTACCTCAGGAATGTCTTAAAGACAAATTCCGTTTCGAAGGAAACAGAAAAGAAATCCACATAAGATTCCTGATGGCCCTTTCCTGGTACGAACCACGTTGCGTATTTAGCAAACGCGGTGGCCATCCACTCGGCGAATGCCGCTTGACTGTTATTTCAGCTATCAAACCGATTGTGCCTCTTCGGAAGATTGCCAGGAATCTCCTTCTAGATACTGATTTCCCGCGAAAGGGCGGATGCTCGGGATAACGAGCCTCGTTGTTATCGAAGGATCTACTTCCTTCTCGAATATTCGAATATGGCGTATCTACCCCTGGCGAAAATAATATGTTTATAAAATGTTTGCTTAAATGTTGAGTAGATGTTTCATTTGAGTTTTAAAACATTTATTAAATTGTTTATGAGATGTTAATTTGAACACGGAATTGTTTATGAGATGTTCACAGCTACATTTTTCTTATGAAATGTTTAACTGGCGTTTAATAACATAGTCTCAAACGTTTCCATTATAGTTTTCTAAGTATTTATAAAATGTTTTGTCAGCAGGGGGTTAACCAAGTGTTTGCAACGTGCTTCCAAACAGTGTAAACATCAATAAAACTCTTCATAAATAGTGTAACCATTGAAAAAACTCTTCATAAACAAATACAAACACAATCTCTCACTAAAAATTTTCGCCAGGGACGCTACGTAACATGCTCACTAGTCGAGCTTCAGACAAAGAATGACGACGCGCTCGTCGCCGGAAGAGCGTATACTACGAAAGCGCCACGCAGAGACACGCATGCGCAGCATTGGAACAATCGCGATGACATCGGCAACGCTGCTATGACTATAGTGTGTTTACGGGAGGTCGATAAGGACGCGAACGGAATTATTGATTTTACTTTTCAGCACCACCGTACTGTTTTACCTAAGGAAGCTCCGACCATCCTTACCCTCAATTCAAATACACACTAAATTCTAAACATACGGTATGCGATATTTTGTTTGTAAATTCAAGTAGCCGGACTTCTAGCGGATGTCGGCGCGCTAGCGATGCGTTCAATACAAATCAGCTCATCGATTGTGAGCTCGCAGCTTTAGTTTTTTAATTTTTTCCTTTGTCTCGCGTACTGCGTCGTAAAAAATAACGCGAAATTGTTTAGTCTACGCGATAACATTCCCCTTTTCCTAGAAAAATGTTGTTTACGACGAACATGTTCCAACAGGTTCGATGCGTTATCGGGTCGATCATCGTCCCGATGACGTCATTTCTTTCTTTGTTTTTTACGTACTGCGTAGATATATTGTTTAGTCTACGCGATAACCACCCCTCTTTTCCTGGAAAACTGGTTTTTACGACGAACATGTCCCGACAGGTTCGATGCGTCATCGACAAAACACGCTCCTACGCAGTGCGCTATCGAGTTAGTCTTACCCATTGTGCGCCGCCTAGCGGCGTCGTTGCGAACGTACCCCGCGGCGCGACCGCGAACGCGAACGCGGACCCCGCGGACCCTCCACGCGGCGCGCGGCGAACGCGAACGCGCACCCCCCCCTCCGCGGACCCCGCGCACCCTTCCCTGCGGACCCCGCGCACCCCCGCGCGGACCCGCGGCGCGACCGCGAACGCGGCGCGCCCTACTTGCGCGGGTGAATCATCCCGGTGAGTCATCCCGGTGAATCATCCCGGTGAGTCATACCGGTGTAATCCGATATCCTTGAAATCTGATACCCTTGTGTAACCCGATACCCCGCCCCCTCCCCCTCTCCCTTACCCCCCGCGTTATCTCCTTGTAATCTGATACCCTTGTGTAACCTGATACCCCGCCCCTTCCCCTCCCCTCACCGCCCCGCGAAACCCGATACCCCCTCCTCCCTCACCCCCCCTCGGAGCTCTCTAGTTGGAACTCCCCTATACTAACTACTGAGATCGTGTAAGCTACTTGTTTGTGTGTGACAAAAAAACGGAGCATTTTAAACTCTGGGACGGCCAATCATCGAACAGGGAAGCTGTCATCTGAAATTCCAGGATTGCAGATATAAGAGCTGGTTAATATTAGAGGCTAAGAACCGCCTTCAGGTCGCGTTAACACTGTATTGTTTGGTATGCATGGCTGAGAGGCGTGAGTCGAACTATCCACATTACATAGGATTTGCCGTGAAGCGACGGTGCGAAAATCGACTCACGCTACTGTATGTATCTATACCGACGTCATACTGAAACCGATCGATTTTGCTCTTCTACCTGATGTAACCAAGTGCACTAAATCTGATAATAAACTAACACTTGCTGTCCATTGCAAATGCAAAATGTTATACATATATATACATACGAATGTTATATATATATATATATATATATATATATATATATATAATACAATACAGAAGATGTCCGTTCTAGAGGATGATCCTGCTCGCGGCTCATCCTAGTGAGTAGTGTAGACGGGTAAAAACCATGGATAATCAATTATTTTTATCCGTCTACACTACTCACTAGGATGAGCCGCGAGTAGGATGTAGGATCATCCTTCCTGTCTATAACGGGCAAAGGGGCTGCGGTCCAATTCACGCTCACAGCGCTGTTCGCGCGGTCCAGGCTGCGATTGCAGCGCCATCTCTGACAAGATCCGGCAACTACTGTTACACGCAA
This sequence comes from Temnothorax nylanderi, assembly GCF_030848795.1. Lineage (NCBI taxonomy): Eukaryota > Metazoa > Arthropoda > Insecta > Hymenoptera > Formicidae > Temnothorax > Temnothorax nylanderi. Next base: position 8,006 of record NW_027250387.1, on the reverse strand, counting down.
CACTGCTGTCACTGCTCTTCTTGTCATTCTGCATCCGTATTTGCATTACTAAAATAATTTTTCGATGGATCTTTTTTTGTACGCATTGAATCTTACTTCTACTTGGACGATATTATTCCTACATGTTTTTCCAAGGGCAGATGATAAACATTATGTATGTATAAACTGCAGAATTTTTGTTTTAATAAATATTGTCGTCAGGTGACAGCTGTATGTGCCCAAATAAGTAACATTTTTAATTTTTTGGTGTCTTTGATATAAAATCGCGTTTGCTACCCTAGATTTTTGTGCGTACTTTAATTCTGTAAAAGATTTTTGCAATTCTATAAAGCCAATTAAAAGATCCATCGAAAAACGATAATGTCGGTAAATCATACGGCTGCAGGATCCCCTTAACCAGCTCTTATAGCTGCAATCCCGGAATTTCAGACGACAGCTTCCCTGTTCGATGATTGGCCGTCCAAGAGTTTAAAATGCTCCCTTTTTGTCACACAAACAAGTAGCTTACACGATCTCGTCAATGTTACATGTGGTACGTGTCGCGATGAGCTTACACGAACTTACAATGACAGATATTTGCCGCTTTTTAACCATGCAGAAAATCTGATATCGACGGATGCGGTCTGTTCTGTCACAGTACGGACTACTCAAATATCAGATTTCGATTTGAGGTTTGAACTTAACAGATGATTGACGATATAAATTGAATAAAATCTAGATCGAGCTTTTAGTTGTAATCGAATCTAATTTTCCATTGCATTCTGTTATAGGTAATAGTGATATGCATACCGTTCACCTTTACAGTATACATCTTGGACTCCTGGCCTTTCAGTTTAGCATTGTGTAAATTTTCCGAATGCGCTAAGGACATATCGATTGGAGTTTCGGTTTTTACATTAACTGCGCTGTCAGCGGACCGATTCTTCGGAATTGTACATCTAATGAGGAAATTGCACGTGACAGGTATAAAACCATAGCGGTAACAGATATCTTTCTCAATATCGTTTATTAATTAAAATATAATATTTTTTATAAAAATAAATAAAACTTGTATCCTTAAAAAATAAGAATAAGAAATAAAGTATTGCAATTAAATTATCTGATTATTTATTTCAGGTAGTGGAAGACGAACAACACGCTTCACTGCGATTGTTGTGGGACTGATTTGGGTTTTGGCCATAATATGCGCGATTCCGGCTTCCTTTTCGTATATCAGAGTCTTCAAGGTCAATCCAAACATAAGCTTTCGCGTAAGTTGGATTATCCTGCTCGTAACTAATCCTGTTTTAGATCTAGTCTTTAAATTCGTCACTGACAGCTATATGTAAATTGTTAAAACGATCGATGTACTTCTCTATTTGTCTATTTTATAAGTTGTGTAGCAAAAAAACCTAATGATTTTGATATATACATATAGTACACACACACACACACCATATACAGGGTGTCCCTGAAGACCCTAAATATTTGGTACTTTGCTCGTATCCAGATAGAGCGGACCAACTGAGTCGAAAAGTCATGTACCATTTTGCAATTTTCGCAATAGTTGATGAGTTATTAATGATTAAAAATCGACGTATTAGCCCAGCCCACCGCCAAAAGCAAGCGCGCGGCGAGATGCGGCCGCCCCGCGATTGGCGCGCGGGCAATTGTTTATTACAAGCGGCGATGGCTACGCACGAGCGGCGCGTAACGCTGGACCCCCGTCCTGAGCGATGATAGTTTCTCGCCTTTTTTAAATAAAAATAAAATTTTCTAACAGCATAGAACAATTTTTTGTGCGTACGTATGTATGTACATACGTGTATACATGCATACATGTACACAGAAAATATCAATTCTACTGCTTAAAAAAGCGATTACTCAATTTACTTTTTTTCTTTTAGTAAGTAACGGTTGTCTTTAAGAAAGAATATTTTCTTGATAATAGTCTTAAAATGTATTCGTTACAAATTTTATAAAAAGTCATTATCATGTACTCGAAAAAAGAATTTATACTTATTTAAAGAACATTATAATATTTTATCGAAGAAAAGTCAAAATAATAAGCAAATCGAATTTTTGTTTTAATTTTATATTCTTAATTGAAGAATTGAATAATTAAAATTCAGAATATTATTTATTTTAAGTAATATTATCAAGAAAACATTCTTTGTAAAGATCATCGTTACTTAAAAAAAGAGAAAACTGAGTAATTGGTTTTCTTAGCACTAGAATGATAATTTTTTGCATGTGCGTATACGGCACGCCGTTTTGCTATTTAATACCATCATAAAAATTCTACCAAATTAAATTGATACTTAAAAAAAAAATTATTATTATGTCTAGACATACTTATAATTCATCGAATTATTAATAAGCTATAATTGAAAATGCAGAATTAAAATTATGTCTAGACAAAATATTAATTCCGAATTTATATTATGTTATGACATGTAGCAAATTCCACCGCGTTCGCTCGGAGCGGGCGAGAAGGAGGGGGTGGAAAGAGAAGAAATGCCGGAACTCGTCTCGAGTGAGACGATAAGGTTTCGGGACTGGGAAAAGCCGGAAAATAACTTGAAAATGTCCTCACTTTATTAAACACATTTTAATGTTTCTCACAATGGCCTGCGTATTATCGCGCGAGGCATTAAGTCGCGCCGTAAGGCAATTCGGAGCGCGTAATGCGTGCCGCGTGCTCCGGAATGGAGACTCGCGTTGAGAGCCGATTACGATTTTCCGTGTTCGGAACTGCACAATTGACGATATGGCGATGTCTTTCCGATCAACGATACGGCGACGTCCTTTCGAGTGTCAGCGGAGAACTAGAAGTCGGTTGCGCGACTCCACTCTTTTCGGAGCAATCGTCGGGATCTTATTTCTCGCGACGGACCGTTCGCTTCAACCGAATCGCACGCAACTCAGACATGATCTGATCTTCGCCGCGGCGCTGTCGTTTGGGAAACGTCGCGATCACGTTCGACGATCCAGGAAGTGGCGCCGCACGGTGGATCGCGAAAGTGTTACTGTGCTTTTACTCAATTTAGATCGTTCGATCCTGAACAAACCGCCCGCCTCGAAACGACAGTTTCGAATATAGAGAATCAACTGGGTTTTATTTCCACCATGCAACTCTCGGATCGCTGAGTTCCAATCTTGAAGAACGTGATCGCTCGGTCCCTTGGTCCGCATAACTTGACTTAATTAAACATTTTATTTACAAAACTTACAGACTAGAGATTCTTACCTTCTAAGATTACAGATTTGACAAAGTCTATGTGGGGGTTTGTGACGCGTCGTCACGCTGTGACTCGATATCGATCGGCAACAAACATAACTGGGCGAGAGGTCGCTTATACTCCGACTTTGCCGTTTTAACAGAGACAACGCGCACTAATCCGTCTGAGCCTTCGTGACAGCGTATGACTCGCCCAAGCTCCCATTTACATGGGGGTAAGGTCGAATTACGGACTAGGACCATCGAGCCGACTTTAATTGAAGGCTGAGCTTTACGCCACTTTACTCGTTGTTGCAGCGTGTTGACGTAGTCGGTTTGCCAAATTTTCCAAAACCGTTCAGTGATATGTCGGATCAGTTGCCACCGCGACAGTCGATTTTCTTGAATGTGAAGGACCGAAGGTTCTGGGATCGCCGTGATAGCCGCGCCGATCAAGAAGTGCCCTGGTGTTAGAGGGTCGTAGTCGTCGAACGAATCCGTCAAAGCGCCGAGGGGGCGGGAGTTTAGGCAAGCCTCAATCTTGCACAGGAGCGTTGTGAGCTCTTCGAACGTGAGCGTATGTGATCCGATGACTCTGCGAAGATGGTGCTTGATGCTCCGCACTCCGGCTTCCCACAGTCCCCCGAAGTGGGGGGCGTGAGGGGGAATAAAGTGCCATGTAACCTGGTCCGACGCTGTTCGACTTAGGAAGTCAGGGTCTTGAAGAGCCTTTCGATATGCAATGGTTAACTCGGTGTCTGCACCCGTGAACGTAGTCCCGTTGTCGGAATACATTGCTTCGGGTAGTCCTCTGCGAGCGCGGAATCTTGTGTAGGCGTCAAGGAAAGCGGAAGTGGAGTAGCTCCCCACGAGCTCGAGGTGCATCGCTCTTGTCACCAAACAAATGAATACGGCGATGTATGACTTGCGTGAGGTGATGCCTCGACCCGCGGACGCTCGAGTGGCAATCGGGCCAGCGTAATCCACGCCGCAATGAAGGAAAGGTCGTGATGGAGCGGAAACTCTTGCTCGCGGCAATGGCCCCATCAATTGAGTGGGAATGGCTGCCTTTTCGCGCGCACAGGTGACGCATCGATTTATCATCCGTTTGACCATATTGCGAGCTCGGAGTATCCAAAACTTCCGTCTTAGAGTCGCTAGCGTCAGTTGAACGCCGGCATGCATCGATCGTACGTGTTCGTCTCGCACTATCATTTGAACGACTGAATGGGGCGCTAAGAGGATCGGATGCTTGACGCAGAATGGAAGCGGAGCTCTTTCTATCCGCCCGCCTACGCGAATTAGTTTGTCGCCGTCGACGAAAGGGTTTAGGGAGATAATCGCGCCTTTTGAAGAAAGCGGCCTTTTTTGTTGAAGGGCTCGCAGCTCCTCGGAGAATATTTCGGCTTGAATCGTCTGAAGCCAGAACAGCCTTGCTTTCTGGTAGTCGTTAGCCGTTAGAGCCTTTGAGCTTGGAAGATCCGATAGTTGTTTTGACTGGTTCCGACATCGGTGGACAAACCGAATGACATAGGCGGTGACCCGGAGAAGTTTGGGCCACGTTGAGTATCGGGAAGCGAGGTCCCAAGATTCTTTAGCTTGCGCAATATTGACAGAGATTGATTTGGCTTCTGTTTGCGCGACATCTTCTGATGACGACGCGAGATTGATCGGCCATTCGAAGGGCTCTAGACGTAGCCAATCAGGGCCGTGCCACCAAAGGGAATTGGACTCAAAGTTTGTGCCAAGGAGTCCTCTTGATGCGCAATCTGCTGGATTGTCTTTAGTTGGCACGTGATGCCACTCGGCGTACGGTGTCCGAGATTGGATCGCGGCAACCCGATGAGATACGAACGTCTTCCACTTGGACGGATGCTGGCTCAACCATTCGCGAACGACTTCTGAATCTGTCCAGTAACGACGTCGGAATTTTGGATGATTTAGGGAGGCGCACACCGCTTCCATAAGGCGCGATAATAAATCTGCGGCCAGCAGTTCGAGCCAAGGGATGGTCATGGGTTTGATGGGAGCGACCTTGGATTTCCCAGCGAGTAATGCGGTGGTCGTTTCCCCTGAAATTGATGTAACGCGTATATAAACGACAGCGGCGTAAGCGACATTGGATGCGTCGGCGAAGCCGTGCAGCTCACATTGGGCTGTGTCGGAGCCTCGGTTTATCCATCAAGGTAGAAGTAAATTCTCTAAGGCAGCGAGTTGCTTGTAAATGAGCTTCCATTTTGTGAGGGCAGAGTCTTCAATGACGTCGTCCCAATCGAGCTTACGACGCCAGAGCTGCTGCATGAAGATTTTCGCGTTAATTGTAACTGGCGTGACCCATCCTAGCGGGTCGAAAAGTTTGGCTATCGTGGATAAAATCGTGCGCTTTGTACGAGGAAGAGATTCCGGTAGCGAAACTTGAAACTTAAACGCGTCGAGCGCGGGATTCCAAGAAATACCAAGCACCTTCATGCTGTCTTCTGGCTGCAAGACTTTGTTGCAGGCTAGTCCGTGATCGTCTGAGGGAATATCAGTGAGGAGTTCCGATCGATTGCTCGCCCACTTTCGAAGTTTGAATCCTCCACGCTGTAGGAGAGCGCAGAGTTGCTCACGCATGCACCGCAGAAGGGGCATGTCTTCTGCCCCATAGAGAACGTCGTCGATGTATGTGTTCAGTAGTAGAATGAGACAGGCAAGGGGGAAGTCGTGACCTTCATCCTCTATAAGTTGTTGAAGAACTCGTAGAGCTTGGAATGGCGCAGGTACTTCGCCGTATGTCACTGTGAGCAATCGATATTCTTCCACCGTTGATGGTTCCTTACCGTTCCAAAGGATGCGCTGATAGTCTTGATCGCGTGGATCGATCCAGATCTGGCGGTACATTTTTGCTATGTCCGCCGCGTAAACATATTGAAATTGCCGCCAGCGCATTAAGACGTCAAACAACTCAGTCTGCAGTTTAGGGCCAGCTAAAAGATGACTGTTTAGCGAAGTGCCATTTGACGTTATGCTAGAGGCGTTGAAAACGACCCTGAGTTTGGTCGTTGCGCTAGAGGCTCGAATTACAGGGTGATGCGGAATGTAAACGGTTTGTGTACTTCCCGCGGACGGAGAGGAGGCGACGACCTTCTCCATATGTCCCAGTTCTTCGTACTCCGAGAGAAAGGCTGCATATTCTCGCCTCAAGTCGGGGTGACGGTCCAGTCTGCGATTTAGTGAAGCGAGCATGCGCAGCGCTTGGTCTCGGGATTCGCCAATGTCTATGGGAGGGCCCTCCTTGAAGGGCAGCCGCACTATGTATTTTCCGCCTTGATCGCGGGAGTGAGTTGTGCGGAAGTGTTCCTCACATTGCCTTTCCTCGGGTGGGAGTATCCTTTCGCGGGGAAGTTCTTCAACCTCCCAGAATTTGCGTAACTCTTGGTCCAAGGAACAATGCTGAACAGTGATAGAATGAGGTAGCGAGCTCGTCGCGGAGGTGGGTCCGGAGATGACCCAACCAAAGTGAGATCGTTGAGCGATCGGTTGTTCTGCCGAGCCTCTTCGAATCCCGTCCTGAATTATGCTGCCGTACAAATCGGCACCTATGAGAATGTCAATTGGATCGGCTCCTGTTGGGTCGTCATCAGCCAAATTTAGTTGAGTCAGATGATTCCATTTTACGTCGAATTTGGCGCGGGGAGGAATGTATTTGGTTAGTGAATTTATTATAAAGGCGAGAGTTGAAAAGGTTGGTTCGGCGCGATCTCGTGGAGTAATGTGAATATTAGCCGCGTGACGGCATGTTCCAACCTTGACGCATCCTACCGCAGATATTGAAGTGCGGGTGCGGATGCGTTGCACACGCAGAGTTTGCGCGAGCCTTTCCGTGATGAACGAAACTTTCGATCCTTGATCTAGAAGGGCTCTGACGCTTAGGGTACGCCCAGACGGACAGCTGACGTTGACTCTCGCTGTCGCAAGCAACACCGGAGTAGGAACCGCGGTGATCGAGACGGCGGAGAGCGAATTTACCTTTGAAGCTTCGATTGCGGTGGACGGTTCGCTCGCAGGAACCGTCACGAGATTTGTACTCGACGAGAGCGAGTCATCGTGCAACATTGAATGATGCTGACGCTGGCACGTACGACACGTGAATTTACTTTTACAGTCTTTCACCGCATGCTTAGTGCTTAGACAATTGAAACAGCGTTTATTTTGCTTAACTATGTCGCGACGTTGACTCGGGCTCTTTTCGATGAATTTTGGACACTTATTAATAAAGTGAAACTTTTGACACAGTGGACAGTTCGGATTAGATGCTGTTGATGCGTTAGCGGTAGTTACCTTGAGGCCGCGATTGAATTTCGAAGAGCTGGGAGGCGCGAGTTCCTCGAGAGCGAGCGCACGCGATGATAAGAATCGATTGAGGCCGTCGTACGTTGGGGGAGGAGAATCGTCGCCGAATTTCAATTTCCACGCTCGGCGCGTAGCGGGGTCGAGTTTTTGAGATACAAAATATACTAGAATATCGCTTAATATTTCGTCGGATGAACGATCGAGACGCTTTAACGCCGCAAGTGCCTTTTCGGCTTTGTCACGTAACGCATGTAATTCCGTTGCCGATTCGCGAGAAACGCTCGTCAGATTATACAGCGTCGAAACATGAACTTTGATTAGTCGACGTTTATTTTCGAAACGCATTGTGAGCGCTTTCCACGCCACGTCGAAATTCTCCGCGGTAATAGTTAGACTAGCGATCGCATCACGAGCACGTCCGGTTAAACTAGACGCAAGAAAGTGCATTCTACTAAAATCCGACAGTTCCTTATTC